>NW_023495515.1:2252500-2285000 GCF_904425465.1 Colossoma macropomum
TGAAAACGGATGAGGAGGCTGCTTTGTTTCTGCTTGACAGGTGGGCAACACTAACGTATTTTTGCCATTTCATAGAACCAGTAGGTCAGTATTGTTTTGTCCTGTTTGCAAATGTTTGTTATAACAACTGTTTAGCTTTGTAGCAACAATTATAGCAACAGTTAGCTAACCCACAACCTAGCTAACGTTAGTTACACTACTTGCCGTGTCGCTGTTTGCTCTAACGTTGTCATGGTATTTGCTTGTACAATGAATGCGAAGGGTTTTATGGCCATGAAGATCTAAAAAAAATTTGCTAGTCCAGTGTCGTTCACCTTGGCAATGCACATCCATGAATTTGGACGAGGGTGGAGCTTCTGAGGAAGCACTTAAGGGAGGGGTGTATTTGTTTCACTATTGAGTTCAAATATTAAAAATTGCTCTCCAGAATTCTATAGTACACCTTTACGTTTTTGATTTTAACGTTTTGTATATTTAATCTTTAGCTTTTCATGTATGAATGTTAATGAAAGTGAGAAAATCTGATTTAAAAATAGTGATTTCTTCACTCTTCTGCACCGATTAGCACAGATGCATTCAAACAATTTGAGCTGTAGCAGATCAACAGTGAAACACTGAAACATGGCCCTCTGCAGATGCGTTCTATAACTTAACTGGTGTAGAATAACAAACACTACAGTGACTTGTGTGCTCCCCCTGCTGGAGGAACGTCAAACTGCTAGGCGGGAGTTTACATATTAAAAAAGGAGGTGTTTTCTATAAATATATATACATACACATCTGCTTGTATCTATGCTTATCGTCCATTTAATCAGGTCCGCTTATCATATAGGTGCACTTTATCTCTCTCTCTCATTCTTTGTATCTCTCTCTCTGCCCACACTATGTATCTTTCCATAGCAGTGCTGCAGCTTGTGTGTGTGTGTATATGTGTTGTCAGTGGCCTGTGTGGGAGTGTGTTTGAACAGATTGCTGAGGCTGCCTATTCTGCCAAGTGTCTCTCTTCTTAACTCGTACACAGCCTGAAGCCACACTGAATTCTGCACAACATCCAGATTAGAGATTTACTGCTCCACCATCACTATACCATTCAATAGTGTATGCTGTATAGCTGAAAGGCCGTACATACTGTACCCCATACATGTAGCATCACGTACAGAAGCATAATTTTCACTATAATTGACCTCATGCTCCACCAACGAATGTGCTCGGTTATAAGAACTACTGCAAGACTGGACAAGCTATACAGAACACTGTCAAAAATCACATTCAACCCAATAAACGTAGGCTGGAAATTACAGTGTCAACAGAACCAGTTTAATATGCTGTATTACTGAACTAGACTGTTGTAGCAAATCAAAACTACGCAGGTTGCAAATAACTATGACTAACATTATCATAAAACACACTGAATCTGATGTTCTTAATTCGGATTTGGGGCTCTTCGGCCATGTTCAGACTGCCAGCCCAAATTTGATTTTTGGCAAATCCAGATTTTATCCAGATTGATTTTTGATAGTCTGGACAGCAAAAAACCACATCACATTTGGAGGTGGTTTGAAATGCGATTCCAAAATTTTCACAGATGCATCTCAGTCTGGACGCTCTGGGCGCTCAAATCAGATTTTAAAGTGTCTTTTGCATCACTTGCAATGTGACAAACAACGATGATGTCAACTCCAGAGTGATTGAAGTGCTGGGACTCAAGAAGAGCACCAAAGATTCAGGCTCATGCGAAGTAATTTTGACAAGTTTGGAGGGTGAGATGATGCCATCGCTCCTGCATCCAGTTCGAAATCTTCATCACCAGCGATCTGATGATTTGCAAATAACAGTGTGGACAGTGGTCTCCAAATATCTGATTTTAGAATCAAATCTGAATTATCTGCAGTGTGAACACAACCTAAGTGACTCGTATCTGTTTGAACGAATCTGTGCCTTGAAACGACCCCCATGTGCATCATGAACAATCACTGCAAATTAATGAACTAGCAGCTTTAGTATCATTCGCTCTGAAATGCTCTTAGCTGTTCATTATTAGAGCGAGACGAAGGGGAAAAAGGGATCAGATGCACTGGCACTAAATTCAGGTTAGGCACTGCTGCCAAGCTAATACTGAATGATGCATGGCCTTGAATCAGATATGCATCCAATCTAGGACCATGTAAGAAAGTGGTTTGAAAAAAAATCTGATCTCTGGGAACATCAGATCTGAGTCACATCAAGGCATGAAATCGGACTTGTGCCACATCAACCTGGTAGTGTGAACGCAGCCTTTCATATGTGCTCTGCTGCCGTATGAATTTAAGCAGAATCTGGGTGCTCGGCGATTGTTCTCATTGTTCAAAAGGCCTAGTAGCTGTTCTAGAACAGCTCATCAGGTTATACAATGTTAAAAGGGAGTAAACTAAGCCTTTGCACTCATTTCAGCAGGCGGGAGCGCAAACGAGGCCCGTATGTGGGCTGCTTTCTGAAAGAAAACGAAAATAATATAAAAGAAAAAAAAATTACCATCACATGGCAAATGAACAGAATCATCACTAATGAAAGAATCTCTTTCTCCATTGAGAGCTTGACATACATGATTGTGTAATTAAAGAGAGAGAGAGAGAGAGAGAGAGAGAGTGGGGGGGGGGTGAGGTGTAACTAATACCCTCTTCCTCTAATTCAGTGTGGTGAAGGAAAATGAAGAAGGAGGGAAAATCACCCTGACGGAGTGATTAAGACAGTGAAGGGTGGATGAGAGAGAGAGAAGAGGGGGAAGAAAAAAAGAACAAAGAGAAACCGAGAGAGAAATAGTTAAAAAGAGAGAGACAGACAGAGAGAGAAACAGAGTGCAAGAGAGACACACAGAGAGGGATGTTGAGAGAGATATACAAAGAAACAGACAGAGAGAGCGATAGAGAGAGAGACAGAAAGGGAGAGACGGATACAGAGAGAGAAAGAGAGAGAGAGAGATACAGATAGGGATGTAGAGAGAGATATACAAAGAAACAGAAATAGAGATATGGAGAGAGAGAGAGAGATACAGAGAGAGACAGAAAGAGAGAGAGAGATAGAGACAGAAAGAGAGAAAGAGAGAGAGAGAGATACAGAGAGAGAATAGAGAAAAACAGAGAAAAACAGAAAGAAATACAAAGAGAGTGAGGGAAGAGTGATTGGAATATAAGAAAGACGAAAAAGAAAGAGAAAGAGGTCAGAGAAAGAAGGAGAAAAACAAAAAGAAGGAGGGAGGGAGGGAGAGAGAGAGAGAGAGAGAGAGAGAGCACGAGAGAGAGAAAGAAAGAGTTTGTGTGTGTGTGTGTGTGTGTGTGTGTGTGAGAGAGAGAGAGAGAGAGAGAGAGAGAGAGAGCACGAGAGAGAGAAAGAAAGAGTTTGTGTGTGTGTGTGTGTGAGAGAGAGAGAGAGAGAGAGAGAGAGAAAGAAAGAGTTTGTGTGTGTGTGTGTGTGTGTGAGAGAGAGAGAGAGAGAGAGAGAGAGAGAGAGAGAGAGACTGTCATTTATTACATCCAAGCCTCTGAATCTGTTTAGACACACAAACACACATGATAACAATCATAATCTGTGAAATAGCTGCATTTTACTGCCCACACATAATCAGCACGGTCAGGACTTCTGGACTGCTCTCATTTATAACAACACTGACAATAGAGAGAGAGAGAGAGAAAGTGAGCAATAGGATGAGCAAAAAAGTAAGAGAGAAACAGCGAGTGAGAGAGAAAAGAGAGAGAGAGAGAGAGAGAGAGAGAGAGAGATTAGAAGAATAGGAGTGCTGACTGAAGGCTGTACTAGCCAGTGAGCCGTAACTGTCTTTTGTGTCACACTCACAAACACAGTACAGTACATAGTTCTGTTTTCTGTCGCACTGCCAGGCTGGAGGGCGCCGATGCGGCGTGGAGGAATAACGTACTGCATGAAGAGGAATCAGCGTCTAAGCAGCCCTGAAATGTATTTGGACTCCTCAACCATTTAGCCATTGTTGAACATGAACAAAGTTTTTTAATTTACTGTATAAAGTGTTCCATAAAATTAGATTCATATTGAGGAATTTGAACACATGAATCTGATGGTTTACAGACAGTCGAATCACGTTTTAGAAAAAAAAAACAAACCTAGCATTAAGTTTTACCTGCAGCCTAAAACTGCATCACTGCCAAAGCGGGGATTTGAACCCAGCTGTAATGTTAGCAACTGTGCCACTATGGCAGTTTCTCAGAGAGATTATCAGGACTTTATCTATAGGACGTCCAGCACTGTGGTCATGTGTGCATCCATAGAAGGTCGGAGTTGCTGAGGGGAAATTCCACAGGCGCCCAAGAGAGGTGAAGCTTGTGGAACCTGAGCCAACCCACTCACTCTATTCCTTGGACAGGATACAACTTTCTGAGAATTTCTACTTCCTAGGAATTTGTAATGAGACATGCCTTTCTAAAAGGTTCTAGAATTGGGAAGTACTTTCTGAGAATTTGTAATGAGACATGCCTTTCTAAAAGGTTCTAGAATTGGGAAGTACTTTCTGAGAATTTGTAATGAGACATGCCTTTCTAAAAGGTTCTAGAATTGGGAAGTACTTTCTGAGAATTTGTAAGGAGACATGACTTTCTACACTCTAAAAAGATGGTTCTTCAAGGGTTCTTTAGTAAAGAGAATGGTTCTATGGAGAAACCATGAACACTGAAAAACCATGTGCATGATTAAATGCTTCTTTGTTTTGACCAAGATGGTTCTAAATAGAACTGCTTAGAAAAGGGTTCAATATAGCACCAAAAAAGGGTTCTGCCATTGACACAGTGTCAAGCTTAAATGGCTCTTCAGACTGACTGAGGATGTGTTGTATATGTACCTTTTTGAAAAAGGTTCTATGTACCACCAAAAAGGTTCTGCTATTGTTACAATATCAAGCTTGTAACAATAGAAGCACTCTTTTTGGTGCTATATAGAACCATATCCAAAAAGGTTCTATGTAGGAGCATATACAACACATTCTCGGTCAGTCAAAGAGGACCATTTTACCATGCAAAGAATCCTTTAATCATGCAAATGGGTCTTTCAGTGGTCATGATTCTATATAGAACCACTGTCTTTCCAAAAGATCCTTTGAAGAACCATTTTTAAGGAGTGTAAGAGGTTCTAGATTGGGCATGCCTGTCTAAGAAGTTGCCAATAATCGCTAAAAGTACATGACTTTCTAAGTGGTTCTAGAATTTGGAATGGCTTGCTAGGTAGCTCTAGAATGGTGCAAGATGTTCTAGAATGGGACATGACTTTCTAAACATTTCCAATTGGACTTGACTTTCTAAGAAGTTCTAGAACAGCTCTATTTTTGGGCGATGCTAAGCTGAATGAGAGTCTTGAAGAATGCCAATGTGAAACACAGTTACTATACACGCGAACACTTGTATCGAGTGAGGGTAAGGGGGCAGGGGCCGAGGCCCACTCTGGGGTCTATATGTGCACAAGCCTGTTTGGCAAATATATCCAAATACTTTCTGGGACCACTGTGTCTATGTGGAACAGTATGTGCATCCTTGACCTCTGGACAAATGTCGACTCACACAAACATAGAATTGACATTGTTTTTGAGACCCGGGGGGTCTTTGTGTATGTGGGTTGTGACCCCATATCCTGTTGATGCTGGAGCGTGTCTTTAGTACAATACCACTGCATCCTGGTTTGCACCATAAGGATATCCTCTCCAGTCCCACAGGAGACACACACACACCCTTAACCAGTTAAAGCTGGGCAGCAAATGTGCCCTTGACCTTTGATTGGACACAAACACAAAGGCACGAGCGTGCACGTACAGGTGTACTGTCACAGTCAGAGACCACCCTTCAGAGACCATGCCTTCAACATGGTGGTAAATGAGAGAAGACTGATTAAGGGAGGGGGGCAGACCTCTGAGAACTTGGGCTGGAGTTCTGGGCAGTTTCTGCCTGTAGCTAGAAGGCCAGACCCCCCCCTAGCTGTAGTAGGACTGTTGTAGTAATGGGGTACAGGAAGGAGATGGGGTTGCCGTGGGGATTGCCAACCCTTTGTCACAGGGACGGAAGGTGAGAGTGTACATTTTTAGGGTGTTAGATTGGAAGAAAGAGGGGTTTCAGGCAAGTTTCTCCCCCCAAACTTCAGTTATAATGTGTAATAATGTGTGTTTTGACTGGACATTAAACGGACGAAAGGCGGTCTTTGACTTTTGCACAGTCAGACCACCCACACACTTCATTCCTCCACCCATGCCAGACATGAATAATTCAGGCCATTCTGTCTTTACAAGACTACTTAACATGCTGGCACAATGCCAAGAACACAGGCACTCCCACCCGCTCTGTGCCAGGAACATGAACTACAACTCCCAGCATGCATACCAACACTGTAACAGCTGGAGTGCATTCTGCAAACCAGCAGCCAGCCCTGCATACCGATGCACAACCTAAGGCTTAGATTACACTTCCCAGCATGCTCTGCATACTGATAGCGCAACATTTGATATTATAACGACAGTAGCATGCCTCCAAGCATTCTGCAGCCACGTACTGAATATCTAAGGCAAGGACTACTATTCCCAGCATGCCTTGCATGCTGATAGTATAACTTTACTTTCGTTTGATACAAGAAGGACAGCGCCAAGCCTCTGGCCATTCAGTGGCCGTGGGATGAATAGTGAGGCTAGGTTTTCGACTGCGGTGAACACTGACAGAGTCAGTTATAGAAATTATTTATAGAAATATCAGTCATGCTGCTTTTCTGGACATTCTTAACGGTGATATCACCGTTTACTCAGCATGCAAATATATATCTGCGATTCTGTAGCAAATTCCCAGCATTTTGTAGACATTTTAGCTAAAAGAGTACAAACGCTTCTCTCTCCACCACCCCCCTCCCCTCCCTCTCCCTCGCTCCAAATAAAAACAGCGAGAAATAGACCCAGATGGCAGTTTACATAATAACAATCCCACTACACCCACCCGCGACCTCGCATATGCAAATACTCATTCAATATTCAACCTGAGATGACATTCTTTGTAAATAAACTACTCCATATTCAAAGATGTGACCCGTGACTGTATAAATATTCCATGCGAATTGAGCGCCCGTTTAAATCAACGGCAACATCTTAAATGCAAACAGCAACACATGGAGAATAGCGATCCTTTGGAGATGGAGACTGACAACACAAACGCTATCGCATTTATTCCCATGTCCATCATAAATCCACGTGCATTTCATTTGATCAAGCTATGCAAAAGTGCTGGCGCTCTTGTAGAACTGCAAACAACAAAGCTCATGGCTTTCTGGAGGCCTATTCACACTGAGACTCACTGGAAAAAACGCACAGACTGATGGACTGGTGGACTGGTGGACTTCAGTGATGCATATTTTTTTTAAAAATTGGAGCCATCAGAGCTTTGTTGTCATAGTAGCAGCCCAAACAGATGTGCATCAAGATGCCAGAGTGGCTTGTAGCAGAGCACAACAGCCTATAGGACAAACATGCTACATATAAATGCAGAGAAAATATGGTGGACCATAGGTGAAAGGCAATGATGGGGAATGATGGTGAGTATGTTTGTAACTGTATATAGCTATTTTTTAATTTATCTAGATGGATCCTAGACTGTTCATTCTCATAAAGAACCGCAAACTATTAGCATCGCTGCTAGAAATGCATTTCTTATTGTTCCTCAATGTTCTTCCTGCATTTTCATAGAGTTTAGGAAAAAAAAGTGCTCGGACTTGGCGCGCAGGTCCCTTTACGATAAAAATTGACCGTTTTTAGTCGGAAAAAATTAATTCTTGGTGTGAACAGGCCTAAAGAACACTTAGCTTTCTAAGAAGCTCAGGCCTTTAACAGACGTTCTAGAATGGAGCACGACTTTCTGAGTAGTTTTAGAATTGGGAATGCCTTTCTAAGTACTACCAAGACAGTCTAACTAAATTACACTGAAATGACTGACATGTTCTAGGTATACACTAGAACCTAGTGTATGTCTACAGTAAGTGTGGGGTTCAACCTCCAAAATGCTTTCTCCAAATGTCTAACAGGTTCTAGATATGAACTGAGTAAGTGTAGCGTACAATCTCCAAAGTGCTGTGCAATTATTTTGGGTGAAATGATGAGAACTAACTGCCTAAGTAGCTCTAGAATGGTGCATGCCTTTCTAAGGAGTTTTGGAATGGGACATGACTTTCTAGGAATTTGTAATGAGACATGACTTTCAACAAGGTTCTAGAATTAGGAATTACTTACTAAGAATTTGTAATGAGACATCATTTTCTAAGAGGTTCTAGAATGGAACATACCTGTTTAAAAATTTATAGAATGGGGCATGACGTTCTGAGTGGCTCTAGAATTGGGAATGGCTTTCTAAGCTTTCTTTGTAGCTCTAGAACAGTGCATGCCTTTCTAAAAAGTTCTAGAATGGGACATGACTTAATAAGAATTTCTAGTTGGATGTGTTGGATGATTCTAAAAGTTTACAGAATTGGGAATTACTTTCTAAGAGTTTGTAATGAGACACAGCTTTCTAAGAGTTTCTAGAGTGGGGCATGGCTTTCTGAGAAGTTCTAGAATGGTGCATGCCTTTTTAAGTAGTTTTAGAATTGGCCATGATGTTCTAAGACGTTCTAGAATGGTGCCTGATTTCCTAAGAAGTTTAAGAATGGTGAATTGTGCATGGCTCTCAAAGTTCTAGTCTTCTAGGTAGGTTGCATTATATATGGTTTCTGAT
Organism: Colossoma macropomum; assembly: GCF_904425465.1. Classification (NCBI taxonomy): domain Eukaryota; kingdom Metazoa; phylum Chordata; class Actinopteri; order Characiformes; family Serrasalmidae; genus Colossoma; species Colossoma macropomum. The sequence continues at coordinate 2,261,230 of NW_023495515.1, forward strand.
TTGCCAGAGTTTCAGTGGTCACCAACCCTCCTCCTGGAGGTCCACTTTTCCGGAAGAGTTTAGTTCCAGCCTGCAATCAACATGCTGCCCCACCCCCCTTACCTAACACTAATGCACCTGATCTAGCCAATCAGGAACTTCTGAAGAAGTTAATTAACTGGAATAGGTGTGACAGATTGTGGTTGGAACCTGACTCTGAAGGAAGGTAGATCTCCAGGACCAGGGCTGGTGACCACTGCACTACATAATGAGGTCCAGCTGTTGAAAAAGGAACTTGTCGCCTCTAAAATGTACAAAGAATAGTATTCGAAGTGGAACACCAGTTCTACTACATGCGGGCCGGTGCTTTTAACATCTCAACCTTAAAATCCACGCAGTACATATTTCCGTTTGAGCAGCGCTATCTCTCTATTCCAGACTCAAAGTGGATTGTAAGCGACTTTGGCTGACCGTGTGAACATCTGAGGAGGAGCAGAAGATGAAGAGAGCAACTACTGCGAAAAGGGAAGACGACCAGAATGGATGTGAAAGGTTAAGGACACGCTGATGAGTTTTCTTATGCCCTGTCACGGGCTGATTTCGGAATGCTTGTGTCAGCATTACATGCTCATTTCACGGGGTCTGGCCCAGATAATGGATGGCAGAGGTGAGGATGGAGGAAAGAAAGGAGCAAAAGACAGGAAGGAAGCACTTTCCCATCCATCAAAGCAGCCACCAACCGCATGATATCATCATTCACACGGGGGGGCGCTGCCTCTAGTCGAGTGAAGTTTTTAAGCGGCGAATCTTTTTTGATTCTGTTAGCCACGGTGACAAGAAACTTCAGCTGTCGGGCAGGGTTGCCACGGATACGGAGTGACAGCGGTGACGAAGGAAACAGCAGGAGCGTCTGTTCTCTTATTGTTTTCACCCAGCGGGAGAGAGGAGAGAAACTTCCTTCTCTCTCTTTCTCTTCCTCAATGTCTCTTACTCATAAGAACAAAAAGCACCATGCTGAAAGAAGACCTGACCAATCACCTGATCCCACTGATCCCACTGTTCTGTATGCATGATTGTGATCACACTGGCAGAGAATAATGGGGTGTGGCGGGGTGGTTCATGTCCTTCTCTTTTTGAAAGTATGCAATTGGTAATGCTTCCACTTACAGTCACCTACGTTCTAGATAATAACCAGGTAAGTGTGACGTACAGATTCCAAAGAACTAGAAAATTATTTTGGGTCTGAAAAGACTGAAAATCAGCGTGGAACATTAAGAATTGTCAATACCGAAACATATTTTCTAAAATGAAGTAATTTTCTTTGTGTTTTAATGACAAATATTATGATTTTACGTATGTACAACTGTTCAAAGCTGTGTTTGCTAGTCATGTACTGGCTAGCGTTTTGAGTTCTGTTCAAAATGAGCTACACACTAAAGAACCATCAAAAATTATGATTTATCAAGGGTTCTTTAGTAAAGAAAATGGTTCTACATGAACACTAAACGAACATTTTACATGATTAAAGGGTTCTTCATCGTGACATCGTTCTTCAGATTGGTGAAGAATGTGCTGTAGATGGTTCTATATACAACCTTTCTAAAAAGGGTTATATATAGCACCAAAAAGGGTTCTTCTGTTGTAACAAGCCTCTTAAGTGTGAAGTACAGATTCCAAAGAACTAGAAAATTATTTTGGGTAAAGTCTGAAAGTCCGAAAAGTCTGAATATCAGCTGGAACACTACAAATTTGTCACTACCAAAACAAATTTTCTACAATTAAGTAATTTTCTTCATGTTTTAATGAAAAATATTATGATTTTATGTGTGTACAACTGTTGTGTTTGTTAGTCATGTCCTGGCTAGCGTTTTGAGTTCTGCTCAAACTGAGCAAAAACTGTCACTACCGAAACATTTGGTAAAGTTTCCGTAGCGTTATGATTGTTTTGGTACAGGCAAAATGGAGTGGTTAGTCATTATCTATAATTACACAACTCTTCAAAGCTGTGTTTGTTAGTCATGTCCTGGCTAGCATGTTTGAGTTCTGCTCAAAGTGAGCTAAAATTGTCACTACAGAAACAGTCACTACCGAAACATTTGGTAAAGTTTCAGTAGCGTTATGATGGAAAATGGAATTTTCAGTCATTATCTTAAATTAAATGAACATAATCAATGAGTAAGGTCAAGATTTTAGCCTAAGTCCAAGCTAGTTAAAAGTCCAAAATGTGTTGTCAACTCTGATTTTGAACTAGTTGAATGATCTATTTATGGCAATATAGTTACTCTAAATGTACCTTGTTGTACATTTCAATTGCAGCATGCAGGCTTTAGCCTCCCTACATTGGACCCCCCCCTCACTTGTCACACCAAACGTGTTCCCACACATAAACACTTCTCTTTCACTTTGTGTTTTTCTCTCACTCTGACACTCCACGTGTGCCTGACATCTACACAATCTGCTGGAATCACATAAGGAGCATGAAAGTGGAACGAAGTGAGATTAACACACGGCCTGTTTATCACACATATACAAACACCTGCTACACCTGCATCACCTGCTTCAGAAACACCTCAAAAACAACTCCAGGTACAGATTCTGACCGCTCTGATTCAAAGCAGGCCTCACTCACTGACCATGCCTCAAATACTCATGTCACCAAGTCAGAAAAGTCTGATTCACTCAATTATTCAACTCAGCTGACCGCTTGCAAAATACTGACAAGTCCCGGCTCCCTTAGTTGCTGATACTACATGCATCAAGCTTTCAGCTCAGGCCACCTTAAAGCATCCATAGCACAAACCAATGTGAAAGAAAAATGTATTTCAGTGCATTTAAGTGGAACATCTGTATAGCTACTCATGCATACAATTATCCAATCAGCCAATCATGTAGCAGCAGTGCATAAAATCATGCAGATACAGGCCAGCAGCTTCAGGTAATGTTCACATCAACCATCAGAATGGGGAAAAATGTAATGTGATTTTGACCATGGTGTGACTGTTGGTGCCAGACGGGTTGGTCAGCATTTTTTATAACTGCTGATCTTCTTGGATTTTCACATACAACAATTTTTAGAGTTACTCAGAATGGAGAAATAAAGAAAAAACATCCAGTGAGTGGCAGTTCTGCAAATGGAAACATCTTGTTGATGAGAGAGGTCAACAGAGAATGGCCAGACTGGTTCCAGCTGACAGAAAAGCTACGGGAACTCGGATAACCACTCTGTACAAATGTAATGAGCAGAAAAGCATCTCAGAATGCACAACATGCCAAACCTTGAGGTGGATGGGCTACAGCAGCAAAAGACCATGTTGGGTTCCACTTCAGTCAGCCAAGAACAGAAAGCTGAGGCTGCAGTGGGCACAGGCTCAGCAAAACTGGACCGTTAAAGACCGGAAAAATAAAGCCTGGCCTGATGAATTTCAATTTCTGCTGAGGCCCACAGATTGTAGGGTCAGAATTTAGCGCAAACAGCATAAATCCATGGACCCAACCTGCCTTGTGTTAACAGTCTAGGCTGGTGGAGGTGGTGTAATGGTGCGGGGAATGTTTTTTCAGCACACTTTGGACCTGTTAATACCAATCAATCATCACTTAAATGCCACAGCCTATATGAGTATTGTTGCTGACCATGAGCATCCCTTCTTGGCCACACTTGCCCATCTTCTAATGGCTGCTCCAAGTATTTCCATGTTTTATATGTAAAGAAAGGTATATGCCTACAAGTGCTGAATTCCTTTTATGTGCACTTTATCGCAGCTGGATGCTTATTTGATTAGTTAAATCTTATAACCCTGAAATATGACAATGTTTATATTGATGGTCATCATACTGGAAATTTACAATTTAGTTTTAAACAAATTTCTAGTTCTGAAGTGCAAATCGGACACAAATAAATCAGTGGGCCCTGATTCATTACTTTTAAAGCTGTTATTGTGGCACCTTTAACTTACATTTTTAATCTTAGCTACACATGAAATGTATTGATCTGGAAATTTGCTCTTGGTAGCAACATTTACTTCTACTTAAATCACTGAATCATTGGAGTAAACACCTTTACTTTCAGTGTGAATTACTAAAATGGAGCGAAACATTCCACGAATATTCTGAAGTAGAAATAAAAGAATTACTGAGGAAATTGATCTCAGTACTGCCCACCACTGAACTGGGGGGAGTTGGAAAGTCAGTGGAAAGTCAACCAGAAACCCCTCTGGACAGGAAGAGGAAGACTGCACAAAACATCATAACAGAAGCCCACCTGGGGTTGCCCAAAGGGGTTGACCCCCTGACTGACCTGCATATTGTATTCCGTTGAGGTCCACAAGGGTGGAGCAGTGAAAACTGCCAGAGTTAACTGCCATCCTGAATTCCTGCCTCGGCCTGGTTTGGAATTCTATGACTGAGCCACCGAATTGCAATAAGAATCAATTTTATTGTAAGAAAACCATTTGAAACTGTACCTTTATAGGAGAAAGAACCAACTGTCAAACCTCAAGATCTGTTAATGCTACTTAAATGGACACTCAGGCTAAAATGAAAACTGTAACAATCGCTACATCTTTTGTAAACATGCCTACTGACCTCTTACAGCAGCGCTTGAGTGGTCTCTACAGTGAGATTTCCAGGTTTAAATACTAGCAAACCCCCCTATTGATGTGAAAATTTGAAAAGACTATAGATGCTTTGGGGTGAATATTTGCTCATCTGCCAATTGAGGTAGGTGCTGTCTCACTAATGCTAGCTAGCACCACAGTGAACATATTGTACATATTAGCGACTAGCATTCAGGATTTGTTGAGCATCCACTGGTTCCCATTTATGTAATGCATGCTGGGTACTGTAGTGAGAGATGCCTTGAGACGAGAGGGGTTGTGTGGAGTCAATACAACTTTATGATTATGGTACAGTTATGTTCCCTGACTAAAGTTACTGAGATGAACCCTTGAGGGAACCACCCCGGTGACAAGAAGGAAACTGCCCTAAGTACAGCTTCACATCTTTATGAGAGTGTAAAGCTGGTGTTGAAATACAATTTAAAAATGAAAACAGGTTATGAGCTTTTTTATCAAGGAACTCACAAATGGGGCAAATTCATTTCAAGTACAGGGATAAAGGGACCTCCGGGCAAGGCAAAAAGCTACAAAACTACAGTAGAGAAGGTTCTGGAAGGTTGCAAGAGATGCTGCAAGACAAATGTTGGTATTCTACCTGTTCTACCATCATGGAACCAATAAGTGCTTGGAGTAAAGGAGCAATTTTGTGAATAAATAGCAAGAAAATGCAAAATATTATGACACTATTTTTCCTGGATGTTAAGTGTTTTTTCCATATTTTAACCATCTGGCTTGTAATTAAGTTTGACTTGCTTTTAGAGGTGCTTGGCCCCACACGTCCCTTATTCATCAGTTGCGTACTTGCGTACTGGTTGCTATGGTATCCAAGGCGGTTGCTAAGTTGTTGCTAGGCAGTTGTGATGGGATCCCAGGTGATTGCCAAGGTGTTGTTCAGCTATTGCAATGATATCCGAGGTGGTTGCTAAGGTGTTGCTAGGCCATTGCTATTACATTCTAGGTGGTTAATAAGGTGCTGCTAAGCAGTTGCTATGATATCCAGTGTAGTTGCTAAGGTGTTGCTATGCCATTGTTATAGTATCCCAGGTGGTTGCTAAGGTGTTGTTCTGCCGTTGCTATGATATCCCAGGTGGTTGCTAACATGTGTGTACATATATGTGTTAATATGTGTGTAAGTACGAGGGACAGTCTAAGGCTACGTTTACAGAGCAGGTAAAAGTGGCCCAAATCCGATCTTTTTCCTCAAATGTAACACAGATGTGTGTCAGTGTGAACAGCAAAAAACGCATTGAATCTGACATTTTCAATTCCGTTTTGAGACGCTTTCATATGTGGTACTGAAATCTGATACGTATCCGATCTGCGGCAATGCGACTCAGTCTGAACAGCCAGATCGGAATTCATGCGACTTTTACGTCAGCACAACTTTTTTTTTTTTTGCGCAGTTTTGCGCTGCTGAGACTCAAACATTTAGGCTGATGTTTCTGTACCAAAAAATTAGAAGAGACTTATCAAACCGCTCCATGCTCAAAGAGATTTCGAACGAAACGGCCGAACGCGGAGGAGACCGAGGCTTCAGCGTCAGACAACAGTTTAAAGAATCCGAGGACACCAATCAAAGAAGTGGGTGATGAGTCCAGCTGTCAACCACTGGAACCTCATAATTGCTCCTGTGATGCTGGCGAAGCCGACACTGAAAGCTCCGGCCGCCATGATTGTTTACCTCTGGATCAGCCATGTGAAGCACTGTTCTTTTGTGCATGTGGGTCGGTTTAGGAGCTGATCTGTTCAGACTGATGATACAGATCACATTTAAAAGATAACATGAACAGCCAAACAAAAAATCGGATTTGGTGAGAAAATCAGATTTGGGCCACTTTTACCTGCTGTGTAAACGTAGCCTAAAAGGCGTCCTTTGTGATATCATTCGTGGCAGTTAGATGAGGTCAAATCTGTGCTGCTTCATTGAATAAAGGCTATTGAGCCAATCAGTTTCAGGCTACCGCCGTGCCGCTGCATGACGTGAGTAAGCATGTTCACACCAGATGTAGCGATTGCTTCATCTTTCATTTTGGCGGAGTGTCCCTTTAAGACCTTAAGCCATGTTATAATGGTGACTCTGACTGATTTGCAGAACGTAGTGGACAGGGTCGAATGAGTAAATAGCAGAGGCTGGCGACGGCTCCAGGCTGCACCCTGCTGGTGCCCACTTCAGTCTCAGTGGGTCTCCCTTAAACCGCTTGCAAATAAATGAATAAAATGCATTTATAGGAGTGGACCTTCAGCTTGAGCTGATTACAGCAGAAGGAGGGGGCAGCTTAGCTCTCTCTCCCTTTCTTTCTCTCTCTTTTTTCCTTATCCTACACCGTTCCTCTGTCCTTTAGCTTTGTCCCGTCTCCCATCATTCTTTTCTCTCTCTCCTTTTGTCTCCTCATTTAGATATACACCAGAGCTTCATAAATGGATCTAGTCTAGAGTAATTATTGTTGTCTTATTGTTGTTTACATTACATGATTATTTAAAGGGACACTCAGGGCAAAATTCTGCACTAAAGAATACATCAATAACATGACTAACAGAATATTAGCCTCTAGTTTTAGGCTGGAATATTCTTTTTTATGTACACTATATGTACAAAAAAAGTATGTGGACACCTGACCATCACACGTACATGAGCTTGTTGGACACCTCGTTCCAAAATCATGGGCATTAATAAGGAGTTGCCCCCCTGTTTGTGGCTATAACAGCCTCCATTCTTCTGGGAAGCTTCCCACAAGATTTTGGAGTGTTTCTGTGGGAATTTGTGTCCATTCAGTGAAAAGCACATTTGTGAGGTCAGGCACTGATGTTCAACGAGAAAGCCTGACTCGCACGTTCCAGTTCATCAAAGAGGTGTTCAGTGGGGTTGAGGTCAGGGCTCTGTGCAGACCACTGGAGTTCCTCCACACCAAACTCATCAAACCATCTCTTTATGCAGCTCGCTTTGCGCACAGGGGCTCAGTCATGCTGGAACAGGAAAGGGTCTTACCCAAACTGTTGCCACAAAGTTGGAAGCATATGATTTTCTAAAATGTCTTTGTATGGTGTAGCATTAACATAAGGGGCTCAAACCCTGAAAAACAGCCCCAGCTCATTATCCCTCCTCCTCCAAACTTTACTGTTGGCACTGTGCATTCCTGTAGGTAACGTTCTCGTGGCATCCGCCAAACCGCCAGATTTGTTCACCAGACTGCCAGACTGCCGACAGCAAAGCATGATTCAGCACTCCAGAGAAGATGTTTCCACTGCTTTAGAGTCCAGTGTCAACATGTTTTACAGAGCTCCAGTCGACACTTGGCATTGCACATAGTGATCTTAGGCTTGGGTGCAGCTGCTTGAATGCACAGTTCTTGTGCTGATGTTGTTTTTAGAGGCAGTATGGAACTCTGTAGTGAGTGATGCAACAGAGGACAGGTCATTTTTATGCATTACGCATCCCTGTTCTGTGTGTCTGCATGGTCTACCACTAAATTTCACAACCTGACTTGTGCTAAAGGTGGCATCCTTTGACTGTGCCACATCTAAAGTCACTGAGCTCTTCAGTACGACTCCTTCTACTGCCAGTGTTTGTCTATGGAGATGTGCTTGATTTTATACACCTGTTAGCAATGGGTGTGGCCAAAACACTTGAACTGAACAAGGAGGGATGTCCACATACTTTTGGCCATAGATTGTACTTCGAATCCAACGCATTTTAAGTGCATTTTAATGGACTATGTGGGACCTAGGAGGGTCAGAAGAAGTTGTCAAGTCTAAGGGAGACAAAGAAACCGAAAGCTATGTTAAAAATGACCATGTCGTAACTTCAAGCATCTCTGAAAAACAACTCGTTCCATCTATTTTGTGAAATATCTAAGTGAGGAACACTTGTAGAAGTGTCCACTTAAAAGCCACTTTCAGACCTGTGTAAAGCTTCTAATCCACAAGCTTAGTGACCTTCTGTTCTGACCCACCATGATGTCATTTGGCATGGAGTGCTCTCCAACGGCCTTGAAGAGATCCCAATGTCGAGAGGTCAATGACAGAAACAAACAGACAGAAAGCAAGAACCATTAGTACAGTAAGTCTGAGTTGGCTCATAACCCACCAGAGCACTTTCAGAAGAGAGAACGTATTCAGCAAGCTTTCGGACGCCCTGCTATTATCGCACCCCCCCTCCAAAAGTGATGCATGGCATATTTTTCTGCGTGGGTAATCGCAACCCTCGGCGTCAAGAGTTTCCTCTCAGAAAACATGCTTGTGCTTATGGCTCTAAAAAAAGGGAAGATTAATGGATTTTTACGCACTCCAGTCTTGTAAAAAGCCGGAGTTTTATTGCCTAACCTTATACGGCAAGACAAGCACACATACCTAAAGTACCTATCAAAAAGTGTGGACACATGTTTTTCATGATCTTCACTGACCTTTCAAAATTTCCACAAAATTAGATGGTTTAGATGTAAACAGTCATTCAGAGTGGTTTGATGTGAAATGCCACACTCTAGAGTGTCAGAAGTGTTTACAGTGGTGTTGATAGGAACCAGACATCCAGGGTATTTAATGCTACCTCATGGAAAGTTTACATTACATTACACTAAATGGTTACAAATATGTTGCTTGATGTCTGAGACATTGTTTTACAGTAGATTTGAGATATGATTTTGGCCTAAAACATATTTTTTCAAATCCAGTCAAGGCAGAAAAGTACATGCAAGGAGTTGAAAGGAACAGAAAACTTATTTTTTGTAGATTGACCACTACTTTACCATCATCAACAATTCATTTTGCCCAGAGAGTCGCTAAATAAGCATATAATGTAAATGTAAAAGACATGTAGTTTCACTGGTCATGTTGGACAGTAACTAAAATGTAATTTGTTTTGCAGACATCATGACACCTGGTTCCTATCACCACCACTGTAAGTTTCACTACAATGAACCATCAAGTTCGATCCCTGGTGTCCAAGAGAGTACAACTGGCCTCGCTCTCTCTGGGTGGGTAGAATGGTGCCCTCGTCTTCCCCATTACCTAGCACGATGCAAGCCAGTGTAGACATCTGTTAGCTGACGTAACAAAAATGGAGGTTGGCGCTTTCCTCCGAGCGAGTTCAGCTGTCCAATTATATTGTGTTGGGGCAGTTTGAAAAGATGTGGTGGCACTTCACAGGTCTCAGAGAAGCCTGTGTTAGCCTTCGCCCTCCTAGCACTGGTGGTGGAGTCCTAACTAGTGGGTGGAATTGTATATGTCTAAATTGGGGAAAAAATTGGGAAAAAAAGAACTGCATTCAGAGCTTATTGAAAAGGGTTTCCAGGCTGAGCAGCTGCACAGAAGTCTAAGGTCACTATGTGCAATGCCAATTGTCAGCTGGAGTGGTGTAAAGCATGCTCCCTCTGGGCCATGGAAATGTGTTCTCTGGAGTGATGAATCACGCTTCACTATCTAGCAGTTTGATGGACAAATCTGGGTTTGGCACATACGAGGAGAACACTACCTAGTTTATTTGAGCTTGACCCTTTAGTTCCAGTGAAGGGTGATGTTAATGCTACAGCATACGAAAACATTTCAGACAGTTACATTTCCAGCTTGGTGGCAACAGTTTGATGAAGATCCTTTCCTGCTCCAGCATGACCGAGCCCCTGTGCACAAAGCGAGATCCATAAAGAGATGGTTTGGCAAGTTTGATGTGGAGGAACTCCAGAGACCTAAACAGAGCCCTGACCTCAACCTCTTTGAACACCTTTAGGATGACCTGGAACGTTGATTGCAAGCCAGACCCTCGCGTCGAACATCAGTGCCTGACCTCACAAAAGCTCTTTTGACTGAATAGGCAGACACAGTACAAAATCTCATGGAAACCCTTCCCAAAAGAGTCGAGGCTGTTTTAGCCGCAAAGGGGAGGCAACTGCATATTAATGTCCATGGTTTTGAAATAAGGTGTACAACAAGCAGGTGTGATGGTGAGGTGTCCACATACTTTTGGCCACACAGCATATTTTAAATGTAGAAAACTAAGAATTAAAGATTCGGTGTGTCCAAATAAAATTTGACTGGTACTGTAGAAAAGCAAGTGAGGAAAAAAAAGATGGGCAGATGAATTGAACAGATAAAAAACGGCACAGGGGTAATTGGATGGGAATATGTTTGGGTTCACAATCACTAGCTGTCAACTCCTGTTCCCGTGGCGACCAAGGAGAAGTATCTTGGGTAATGCGTCTCCGCGAGCCACTCGGCAAGCGGTGCCGGCGAGATGTCGCCCAGGTAACAAGAAGATGACAGGTGGAGAGGTCTACACACATGCACTGGGGTCCGGGGGGAAATGAATACTGATGCAGGAAAGGACATTGCGAGTGAAGACCACTTTTGAAAAGTAATAGCATTTCAGAAGAAGAAGCGAGATCTGTCCATCAGTAATCATTACAATCTGTCATTCTGACCCTTTCTAGAGACATCCGAGGAGGGTAATGTACAACACACAGGGGTTAAACTAGAAGTCGGAAGGTGGTGGAAGTCTACATACGTTCGCTGAAGCTAGCATGTCTAGCCACCGGGGCTGGGAGGTACCCACTTGTTTTTATACCTTTAAATATTACCGTAATACACAGTATTACATGATACTCAAGTCTTATCATTAAATAAACATCAAACAATCTGTCTAACAACTGCTAAATGTTACACAGTGCTGCTAACTACAAGACAGGAGTGGTTTGTATTAGCTTAGCTAGCATAACAGCTCTGCTCACCACAGATATTAAACCCGTTCTGGGGTGTTTGGATCTGTAACCTGATTAGCAACTCAATGTTGGCTTAGCAAGCAGGCTATAGACCCAAACAATGCCACAAACCACAGTACAGTTTTGATTGCTGCTCTGCTGAAACAAGTGTAGATGATATAAACTGATGTCTGAGATAGGAAACGTAGAGTGGGCGGTGTTGGAGTGACTGAAATCCATAACTGAACCTGTTCTGTGGTGTTTGAGACTGTAGCATTTTGGCTAAGCTACAGATAGCTACATTAGCAAGCCAAACATGCCACACACCAAAGCACAGGCCTGGTTTCAGCTAACCGAAGCTAAAATGACACCCGTTTAGAGGATATATAAGAGTGGAACAAGTTGAGTGACTGGTTTAAAGTGAAAGCTGAACGTGTTCTGTGGTGAGTGTAGCTCTTAGCCGTTGCTGAGCAACTATGATGCTTAATTTTCATGTCTAAGCTTTTTTCTGCCACTTTCTATCAGCATCAACTATCGGTCAGAAACACCACCGAATCAGTGACCCCACTAAAATGTAAATGGGTGGAATATGTTTATTTAGCTGTTCAGACGTGGAATAGACTCTTGACATACCATGATTTTTAAATACCGGCATCATTTTTAAAGGCTATCGCGTTTATCTTATTACCGCTACGCCACCCAACCTTAGCAGCTAATGTAGCTATCTAACTTACCTACAGCTAACTTACGTAAAACTAATTTACTTTGCTAGCTGATTAGCTAGTTAAGTAAGTTAGCTGTAACTAACTAACTTAGCTAGCTAATCACCAAGCCATAAGTTAGCCAACACTATGCAGATACCAAGTCGACTAGCTAGCTAGCTAGTTAGCCCTTGGTGTCAAGAGTTTCCTGTCAGAAAGCAAATATGCTTATAGATCTAGAAAAGGGAAAATGGAGTCATAAAAAGCGTAGTTATATAATCTAACCTTATACAACGGTTTGGATTAAAAATAGAATGGATTAAAAAATCATTTTAGCACATAAGCTTAAAAACAATCTTAAAACAATGTATCAAGACATCAGGGAACCTATTTATAACCATATCATGTAATAACTTTTTGTCAGAGAGCTTTTAGTGGCATTAAACTCTTCAGACGTCTGGTTCCTATCACCACCACTGTAAAAAAAGCGGAGACGATAAGCTTCTCTAGAATGGCGTCTCATTCTAAGTGACTTTGTTTACATATTACCTGTTAAATTATGCAGAAATTTTGAAGAATAAATAGTAGAACTCATTCATGAGTTTGAAGCAGTCAGGTGTGTTGTTGGTAGGGTTGCTAAATGGCACGCTTTGGCTGACTAGAGAAATTCCATATGTGATATTTTATTATTTTTAAAACGTTTTTCCTTTTCAGTTTTGCTTCCTCTAGGTGTTCCTTCTAAACCCTTCGCTGAAGAGTTGAATCAGAGGGTTTAGAACAAAATACAACACAACATAGCAAAAATAGCATTGCTTTATGGGGCTGTTTTGTTTATTTCACATTAATACTTGGCAAATCAAACAGAAACTGTAGACAATGGATTTGTTTCATGTGTATAAGCAAACTAATTGTTTTCTATCCTGGTTCAGCCATTCCGAAATACGTGAGCTTTCACTTTGTCCCGCTTTGACGCTGCAGTCTGGCCCAGCTGGTGCAGTTTAGAGTCATTTGTACACTTGGGCTTTCCCAAAAACCAAAAACATCTAAGACTTTGGCTTAACTTTTTTGTTGGCTTTGAAATATTTGCACCTAATTCGAGGCCTTGAGATTGATATTGTTTTTGTTAATTACTGAACCATCCCCACAATGGGAAAATATAAAATGGGCAAAAGTATGTGGACACCTGACCATCACATCTATACAAGCTTGTTGGACATCCCATACCACAACCATGGGCATTAACATGGAGTTGGCCCCAACTCTTCTGTGAAGCTTCCTACAAGATTTTGGAGTGTGTTTACGGGAATCTGTGCTCATTCAGTCAAAAGAGCATTTGTGACGTCAGACACTGATATTGAACGAGAAGGCCTGGCTTGCAATCAACGTTCCAGGTCATCCCAAGGTCAAAGGTGTTCAGTGGGGTTGAGGTCAGGGCTCAGTGCAGGCCACTGGAGTTCCTAAGGACCTAACTTTATTGTCACAAAGTTGGAAAATGTCTAAATTGTCTTTGTATGCTGTAGCATTAACATTACCCTTCACTGGAACTAAGGGCCTGAGCTCAAACCCTGAAAATCATCATTATCCCTCCTCCACCAAACTTTACTGTTGGCACTATGCATTCTGATAGGCTTCTGTAGTGAGTGCTGCAACTGAGTTTGCATGATCTACTGCTTTGTACACCTGTTAGCAATGGATTAGCAAAGGCTGAAACACCAGGACTTAATAATTAGAAGAGGTGTCCACATACTTTTGGCCAAATAGTTCATTACTATACTCAGTTATATCAACACAACCCTGTGTTATTTACTTATATTGACTTACATGAACATTATTGTATAGTATTTTTGGACAAACTCAGTTACGTTAAAATAACATTTTTGTTTTTATGCATTTTTGCACAGTTCATTAAAATGCAAATATATAGGAGAAAAAATCGTACTAAGCCAAAAGTGCTGCTCCTCAAAGCATCGCGAAAACTCTCTTACTTCACCAAGTGATCTGACCTCTGTTCAGCAGTTCAACCAATCAGAGGGAATCAGAGGGCGAAAAGGCCAGGAGCTGCGGCCCATTGGACGGTTCCATTTCTACAGGTCGCCTCACAGCCGGACCTCAAGCAATTTAAGTGCCCAATTATTAGAGACAGAGAACTTAGTGGAGCTGTGGACTGCATACTGATCCAGGCCTGTTATCACTGTCTGTGAACTTTTCTTCTTATTTGTCTGGAAAAGTGGCCACAGGGCTGAGCAGCTGGTCTCAAAAGTTAACAGTCCTGTAAAAATACACTTAATGTGGGTTTGGGAGCAACTGGGGTCGATGGAGATTCAACGTTATTGCCGTCCTCATGAAACAGGCCACAAACTATTCAGTATTCTGTGAATAGTAAATAATATTACTATAAATTATACAGCAATGCTGTTAAGAAACAATATTTTCAATAATTAAAGATAAGATTAAATAATGTTAATATGCTAATTGTGTTCACAGATTATGATTTCTAAGAAGCTTGTAAATTGTAAAAAAATTTTGGTCATGAATAATGCTCTAATAAAATAATAATAATCATCCTGAATAAAGTTCTGATGGAATTATTATCCAGAATGAAGTCATAAAAAAAGAATATCTAGAATAAAATTCTGATAATATGAATGTCCATAATAAAGTTATAATAAAATGAATATCTAGAATAAAGTAATACTACATTTAATATCCAGAATAAAAATATAATAAAAACCTGGAATAAAGTTATACTATATATATATATATATATATATATATATATATATATATATATATATATATATATATATTTAATTTGTTATCATAAAATGAACATTTATAATGATTATAATAAAATTAATTTCTAGAATGAAGTTGTAATAAAATTAATATCTTAAATGAAGCTATAATAAATTTAATACACAGAATTAAGTTATAATAATTAATGCCCAGAATAAAGTTCATTTAACAATTTAACAGCTAGAATGAAATACACAATAAAAGTAATATCCTGAATTAAGTTATAGCAAATTAATATCCAGAATGATAAAATTAATAATTACAAAAATAGACTGAACACAGTTATAATAAAATAATAAATATAATAAAATAATAAATAATAATAAATAATAAAATCCAGGATTAAGTTATTAAAAAATTAATATCTAGAGTTAAAGTGTAATCAAATGAATTTCTATAATTAACTTATAATTAACTGAGTCTCCAGAATAAAGTTCTAATAAAATGAATATCTGGAAAAAAATTACAATAAATAAATGTATTATTATAAATTTGTTATTATGAATGCCTAGAATGAAGTTATAATAATTATTTAAAATAATATCCTAAATGAAGCTATAGTAAATTTAATACACAATGAAGGTATAATAATAATATATTAAAATAAATATAATAAAGTTACAATAATAATTAATGCCCTGAATAAAGTTAATTTCAAACTAACATCCAGAATGAATTAATAATTACAAAAGTAGGCTGAATTAGTTATAATACAATTAAATCCAGAATGAAGTTACTAAAAAAATTTATATCTTAAATCAAATTGTGATAAAAATTAATATCTAGAATAAACCTATAATTAAATGAATATCCTGAACAAAGTTCTAATAAAATGAATATCTGGGACAAAGTTACAATAAAATGTATTATTATGAATTTGATATTATTAAACGAACATCCATAATAATTATAATACAATTAATATCTAGAATGAAGGTGAAATAAAATTAATATCTTAGATGTAGCTATAATAAATTTAATACACAGAATGAAATTATTATAATAATTAATGTCCAGAAAAAAGTTCATTTAAAATTAACATCCAAAATGAAAACATAATAAAATTAATACCCTGAATGAAGTTATAACAAATTAACATCCAGAATGATGGTAATGAAAATGTAATGAAATTAATAATTAGAAAAATTAAATAAAGTTAAAGCTAAATAAAGTTATAATAAAATTAATATCCAGAATAGAGCTGTAAATCAAAAACAATCAAATTTGGATTTGTTATTGTATTTGTAAATATTGGTGGCTCCAGGTGTGACCACCAATATTTAAAGTGATATAAACTTACTTTTATCTCATATCGATTTGAATTTTTTAAGATTTGTGCTCAGCACAGAACATTTGAACATTAAAATTTCAACATGGACATGAATGGGTTAAATATTTTCATCATCCTGGGGGACATTTGGTTCCCACAAAAAGCTAAATACACACACACACACACACACACACCCACACACACACACACACACACAGTGAACAGGCCACTGCTGCAGGTGGCAGAGTTCAGTTAGGAACCACTGACTGGGAGACAGAGGTGTTTCATCCCAAACCTGTTTCATTACAATCTCCACTCTCTACAGTCAGACAGCACGGCAGCGACAAGCGGTGGGGGGTGCCTTCTGAATTTACTGCCACTCAACAACCCTCTCGCCTTTCTCCTTCTCTGCTCTCTCTTTATATCGAATAGGGGGCAGTAGCAGAAAGAATACAGACAGGGATTACACTGGAATTTGGCAGGGTGGTGGCAGAGAGGAGAACAGCTACTCAGTAATGTCTTCCAGGTTTGTCAAACAGTAGAGGGCGCTCTAAAGCAAGTCTGAAATGAATGGTTAACTCCAATTGTAGGACTTTATAATGGCACCTCATGTACGTTCATGATGTCAGTGAGGATGAACATCTTCACTCAGCCAATTAGCTGCTCTGCTCACCAACCAATCAGCACTCAGCAGTAGTACTGCTAACTAATCAGCTCTCATTAGCAGTAATACCAACCAATCAGCACTCGGTAGCATTAATGCCAACCAATCAGTACTCAGCCGTAGTACTGCTAACCAATTAGCACTCAGTAGCAAGAGTGCTAACCAATCAGCACTCAGTAGCTGTCATGCCAACCAATCAGCACTAAGTAGCAGTAATAATAACCAATCAGTACTCAGTAGCAGTAATGCCAACCAATCAGCGCTCAGTAGCAGTAATGCTTACAAATCAGCACTTAGTAGTAGTATTGCCTATCAACCAGCGCTCAGTAGCAGTAATGCCAACTGATCAGTACTCAGTAGCAGTAATGCTTACCAATCAGCACTCAGTAGCAAGAATGTTAACCAATCAGCACTCAGTAGCAAGAATGTTAACCAATCAGCGCTCAGTAGCAGTAATGCCAACCAATCAACACTCAGTAGCAGTAATGCCAACCAATCAACACTCAGTAGCAGTAATGCCAACCAATCAGCGCTCAGTAGCAGTAATGCCAACCAATCAGCACTCAGTAGCAGTAATGCCAACCAATCAACACTCAGTAGCAGTAATGCCAACCAATCAACGCTCAGTAGCAGTAATGCCAACCAATCAACGCTCAGTAGCAGTAATGCCAACCAATCAGCGCTCAGTAGCAGTAATGCCAACCAATCAGCACTCAGTAGCAGTAATGCCAACCAATCAACACTCAGTAGCAGTAATGCCAACCAATCAACGCTCAGTAGCAGTAATGCCAACCAATCAGCGCTCAGTAGCAGTAATGCCAACCAATCAGCGCTCAGTAGCAGTAACTTTGTAGTCATGTTTTTGATATAATGGGAAATAGGAAGTGGCCATTCTCTCCTTAAACCAGCTCTGCTAGTGGAATGACCACAACAGCGTCACTGGGCTAGTAATCCTAGCTGGGGTGAAAACATGCTAAGCACATAATCTACTATGTTCCAGATTTTTGGACACTGCACGACAGAACATGTCCAACGTGTGGCAGCCTGAATGTGCGCTACGCCGTTTACGTAGCGTCTAATAGACACATTTGTTCATTATGTAGGCTAAGTACCATTAGTATCGCTAACAATGTAAAAACCTGAGTTGAAAGTGAGCTGTCAATCAAACCCAAAGTAAGAGTCTTATCAGACATGCCAAAAAATTGGAGCCACTTGGTCCTTTTCGGAACTTTCTGGCTCCAGTCTGGCCCATCCCTTGTCTTGCTGTGATGTCATGTTTGTCTCTGTATAAACTCTACCTTGTTCTTCTACTCACTGGTCACTATATTAGAGACCCTGACCTTAAAGGTCTACTGTGCAGGTGTACAATTACACCCTATAGACATAACCACCCTCTACTCAATTCTTACCGATCGGTTTCTGACCACAGGACCACTGCTGACCAGGTATTATTTGGACTTCTTTCATCTTCTTTCATCAAGTGACACATCATTCAAATCTCCTTTTGTCTTGTCACAAAGTCAAAGAAACGAAGATTTGGTGCTCAGTGATATGATAATTATCTAGATGTAAAAGAGTCTGAACTAAGATTTCCTCTATTATTCACTGTTCTCATCCGCTGCTGAAACTATTAGCATTTCAGGCAATTATTGTCAAATTATCCGAGTTACATCTTTTCTCATCTCTTTATTGCTCCTAAAAGGTCTTTCAACAATCCTAGATGATCTTAAAATTAGAAGCTCTGTTGTGTCTCAGAAGATCAGAAAGATATAGTGAGTAGTGAGACTGTTCCTCAGGTAAATTTCAGATACTCAACACTATGAACTGAACTCGCCACTGTTTTGCACTATTTGAAAAGAAGCACTTGGGTGATACTTCAGGCTGAATGGACCAATCGAAATGCTTCAAAATTACATGGTTAATGTTCATAAAAGGCCTTAAGGGTTTCATACACGCAAACTCATCACCTTCCTGCAAATTCTTACCGGCAGAGTTCTGACCACCCTTCATTTATTTAATTTCCAGTCAAAACGGTCATTAAGTGCAGTTCTAAGCTTCGGATGGGAGTGGTGTAAAGGACTCTGGAGCAGCGGAAACATATTCTGTGGAGTTTGATGGACGAGTCTGGGTTTGGCAAATGCCAGGAGAACGTCACCTGCCTGACTGCACTGTGCAGCTGTAGAGTTTGGTGGAGGAGGGATGATGATATGGGGTTGTTTTTCAGGGGTTGATCTAGAACCCTTAGTTCCAGTGAAGGGGAATCTTAATGCTTCAGTAGACAAAGAAATTTAGGACAATTCTATGCTTCCAACTTTGTGGGAACAGTTTGGGGAAGAACCTTTCCTGTTCCAGCATGACTGAGCCCCAGTGACCAAAGCAGCTCCATAAAGGCTCGACAGGGTGAGTTTGGTGTGGAAGAACTTGACTGGCCCTCACAGAGCCCTGACCTCAACCCCATCCAACACCTTTGGGATGAACTAAAACAGAGATTGTGAGCCAGACCCTTTGGGTAATTTGTTTTCCCCCTTATCCCCCCCTCTGCCCCTCTCCCCCTCTCTTTCCCTGAGCTGAGCGGCTGCCTGTCCTAAGAGGGTCTGACCTGAGATGCGGCCGGCGCTCTGCACAGTGGTGTTAAACTGTATCCACTTATACTGTTTTGTGTCTGTGCTGTTATCCGGTGCCGACCAGAGGAGGATGGGTTCCCCTTTTGAGTCTAGCTCCTCTCGAGGTTTCTTCCTCCTGCTGAGGGAGTTTTTCCTTGCCACTGTCGCCAAGGCTTGCTCACTGGGGGCGCGGACCCGGATTCTCTGTAAAGCTGCTTTGTGACAACATCTGTTGTAAAAGGCGCCATATAAATTAATTTGACTTGACTTGACTCTCGTCCAACATCACTGTTCCAAATGCTCTTCTGGATGAATGGGCAAAAATTCCCACAGACACTCTCCAAAATCTGGAATGGGGTGTCCAACAAGCTCATGTAGGTGTGATGGCTGATCAGGATGCCCCCTGGCCACCTCCTGTTGAAGGTTTACCTGGGGTCGTCCTAGGACCCGCTGGAGGGATTATATTTCCAAGCTGGCTTGGGAGTGGCTTGGGGTCCCCTGGAAAGAGCTGGAGGAAGTTGCGGAGAACAGGGTCATCTAGGATTCCCTGCTACCACAACCCTAGTCTGGATTAAGTGTTTGAAGACGATGATGATACTGATGATGTTAAATTTAAAAGATTTATTATAAAATTCCACCACCATTTTAGTCTCACCTGAATTTTAGAATTTACCTGAATTTTCATGGTACTCACTAATGTGTTCACCCTGCTTTTCTTCTCTGCATCTCATGAAGGACATCATCACTTCCCCAGCTGAGATGAGTCAGATGTGTTAGAGCAGAGGAAACACAATCATGTGCAAAGCATGGGGTCTCCGAGATCAGGACTGAAAGCTGCTGCTTTATCAAACAAGCATGAACGAAATGATCTTTAACGCTAAAAATAACGTCGAGAACACAATCGCCCGCAGTGCATCATCCCTCTTCCGCTTTGATTAAGTTTGAACGCGAAACTTTTCCCCTCGTCCATCAAAGTCCCGACACCACGGCAACCGGAGGAGGTTGTCATGACGACGCTTTCGACTACAGACGGTCGTGTTTTATCTATCGCCGCTTGCTTGTTTCTGCGCACCTGATCAGAATGGTCCCTTCATCCATCCTGCAGTTTGAAGGCTGAGCACAGGTGCGGCTGCGTTTACCGTCTGCTCTGCTGATTGATACGGCACAGCAATCACTGCAGATCAATCACAGGTTCACCAGCGATGATTTGCTTTTGTTTCTCCTTCTCTGTGTGCCTGACCGCCACTTAGAACTCATAGGACATTATTCTATATGCTTATCAGCCTCCTTGTTTCTACATTTTTTGTCCATTTTATCAGCTCCACTGATCATAGAAGTGCAATTACAGACTGTAGTCCATCTGTTTCTCTGCATACTTTGTTTGCCCCCTTTCACCCTGTTCTTCAATGGTTGTGACCCCAACAGGACCACAACAGAACATGTTTTCTTAGGGTGGTGACCCTGACATGGTGGTGGTGTGTTAGTGTGTGTAGTGCCGGTACGAGTGGATCAGACACAGCAGTGCTGCTGGACCAGATGCTGGTGTTCTTAGAACAATGGACTGACCACCCCAGAATCCAGACCCCTACTTAACTCTAATACATCTGATCCAGCCAATCAGGGACTTGGAAGGAGGTTGATTAGCTGGAGCAGGTGAGGCAGACTGTGGTTGAAACTAGACTCTGCAGAAAGGAAGATCTCCAGGACCACTGTTGGAGACCACTGGCCAAAGGTCACCACAGCTAATGCTAATCATGGGCTAGAGGGGCGTATAGTCCCCCAGCATTGAACTGGAGCAGTGGAACTGTATTCTCTACGTGTTTCTAATAAAGTGGCCAGTGAGTGGAAGCGCATGGTAAGTGTTTCTAATAAAGTGGCCAGTGAGTGGAAGAACAAGGTAGGTGTTTCTAATAAAGTGGCCAGTGAGTGGACATACAAGGTAGGTGTTTCTAATAAAGTGGCCAGTGAGTGGAAGAACAAGGGAGGTGTTTCTAATAAAGTGGCCAGTGAGTGGACATACAAGGTAGGTGTTTCTAATAAAGTGGCCAGTGAGTGGAAGAACAAGAGAGGTGTTTCTAATAAAGTGGCCAGTTAATGGAAGTACAGGGTAGGTGTTTCTAATAAAGTGGCCAGTTAATGGAAATACAAGGTAAGTGTTTCTAATAAAGTGGCCAGTTAATGGAAGCACAAAGCACTGTGTTCTCTGGAGTGATGGATGAGATCCTGACCTCACTAATGCTCGTGTGGTTGCAATCAAATCCTCACAGCAATGTTCCCACATCTAAAGCCTAAAGCCTGTAAAGGCTGTTACTGCAGCAAAGGAGGACAAACTCTGTATTAATAGCCTTGACTTTTATTTTATTTTTCTTTACACAGAGTCTTGAGGTTTGGCATGATTTGTTGTTTCTGTTTCTCTCTTTCTTTTCTCTGTATGCATTAAGGACATTCCGTGGCTATTTTTCTTGGTTCTAGAAGCGTACAGTGTTTAGGTAGGAAGCCATCCAAACCTCAAGATGGAACAAACTCACACTGTGTGTGTGTGGCTTTCACAGATCATTGGTAATCATCTGGCTCGAAACAGAGCCCTCCATTAACAGTAATGATGTTTTGGTTATCTCACCTCAGACTGCACAGGTCGTTGAGAGAGAGAGAGAGAGAGAGAGAGAGGGAGAGACAGACGTCTGCAGTAGGCCCATCAACCGGGCACAGAAGTTACACTCAGATTTTACCCTTGTTTGTCAAATATCCGAATATAGTTTTACATTATTTTTCAAGAAAACTCATTTTCTAAGACACTGTGTCCTAAATCCATAAGTGGGCACTCAATTATCAGGTTCTCAGCCTGTAGGTGCAAGAAATCCAGAAAGGTGCACTGGCCATGACGGCCGGATTTATGAGGTCCAGCGGGCTATTTGACCTCGACTTTTCAGATTACAGGGGTGATGCCCCACCGATTTTTGAATGAGTTCAGGATGCTAATATAAAAAAAGCCCCTCTGTTCTGTCTAAATGGCATGGACAGCTGACCAATAGGCTTGAACATTAACAGTAATGATGTTGTGGTTATCTCACCTCAGACTGTACAGGTCATCGAGAGAGAGAGAGTGAGAAAGAGAGAGAGAAGAGAGAGACAGGTGTCTGCAGTAGGCCTATAAACTGGCCACAAAATAGCACCAAAAAGGGTTCCACTTTTTTCAAATATACAAATATAATTTTAAGTACATATTTTTCAAGAAAACTCCATTTTCTAAGACAATGTTATGTGTCCTAAATCCATGAGTGGGCACTCAAATTTTAGGTCCTCAGCCTGGAGATGTGAGATGTCCAGAAAGGTGCACTGGCCAAGATGGCTGGATTTACCAGGTCGAGAGGTGATGCACCACCAATATTCAAGTGAGTTCAGGCAAGCAGTGCTGACCAATAGGCATGAACATTAACAGTAATGATGTTCTGCTTATCTCACCTCAGACTGCAAAGGTCGTTGAGGGAGATAGAGAGAGAGAGAGAAAGAGAAGGAGAGAGAAGAGAGCTAGATGGGTGCAGTGGGCCTATCAACTAGGCACAGGAGTTACACTCAGATTTAACCCTTGTTTGTCAAATATGCAACTATAATTTTACCTTATCTTTCAAGAAAACTCATTTTCTAAGACGTAAATCCATAAGTGGGCACTCAAATATCAGGTTCTCAGCCTGGAGGTGCGCGATAGTTCTCCAGAAAGGTGCACTGGCCATGAGACCCGGTCGAGAGGTGATGCCCCACCGATTTTTGAATGAGTTCAGGATGCTCATATCAAAAAAAGCCCCTCCATTCTCCCTAAACGGCATGCACTGCTGACCAATAGGCATGAATATTAACAGTAACGATGTTCTGGTTATCTCACCTCAGACTGCAAAGGTCGTTGAGAGAGAGAGAGGGAGAGAGAGCTTTCCCATCCTCTACAGTATAATAGAGCTTGCTGTAAGTGCACAGAGGGAAGATTGATCCATTTTGCCGCCAATTTCTTCCAGTGCCGACTCCTTCTGTCAAAAAGCTTCTGAACGTGACTCAAAATTAAAGGAACCCACACACGCGTCGTAGTCCAACATAACCACCCCCATAAATCTCTCTTCTCCACCTCCAACCCTCCCTCCCCTCCGTCCATCTCTGCTCAGGCCCGCGTCCTGGTCCCTCGTCGCCATGGCGACGGCGGCGGCGGCGGACGGTCGCCGTGGCGGCGGGGGCGTATCGGCCAGCAGACTGTGAAACAATAAACGGATATTAAAGCCCTTAGTATCTCCTTCCTCTCCATTTCGTCTCCAGCTGAGCAGGGAATAAGAACGTCTCTCTCTGACCGCGGTGCTGTAAAACTGTGGACGTTAACTCTTTAATCACAGGCCTCCAGTGGCTTGGTGTGCAATGACCATAACAAACAAGCGGAGAGTGCATATGCTAGACTTTCAGTCCATAGCACATTTGTGTT
>NW_023495515.1:2290000-2345000 GCF_904425465.1 Colossoma macropomum
AAGTGGAGAGCAGTGACGCTCTGATAAACAGCACAAAGCACTGCCGCAATATTCTTAACTTCAAGCTTTAGTTTTGTTTTTTTTTTTAAACTACATCAGTAAGGGTAGCTAGCTGTCTCGCTAACTAACCTGATTATTTTGATTATGTGTTTACATTTCAGCTGTGCGCGCATGGTTGGTTGCTAGTTAACAGGTATGGCAGCTGATTGTCGACTTTGATCAAGTAAGTTAAGATTTGCTAACTTGAAATTAAAGTAAAATTTGCTTCTATTACATGAAGCACACAGGCCTAGTCATGCAATCTCCATAGACAAACAGTGACAGCAGAATGGGTCGTACTGAAGAGCTCAGTAAACCACTTAAACGATGTCACCTTCTCCACCTCACTGAAATGTCTGTCCTGCTAGATCTGCCCCGGACAACAAGTGCTATTGTTGTGAAATGGAAGCATCTACGATGAAAACTGTCTATTCTTCGTTCCATCAGCATAATAACTCTGCATTGGCTGCTTTATGAAATGAACTTCCACGGCCAAACAGCTGCACAGAAGCCTAAAATTACTATGTGAAATGCTATATGCTTTGTAGCAGCAGTTTGGGGAAAACCCTTTCCTATTCCAGCATGACTGTGGTCTGCACAGAGCCCTGACCTCAACCCCACTGAACAAGAATGGAATGAATTGAAACATGGACCTCATGAATGCTCTTTGAGTGAACGAGCACTAATTCCAACACACTCCAAAATCTTGTGGAAAGCCACTGAAGCCACTGTTATGAGATAATCAGCATTATACATATATTTTTCAGTTTTTGACATAATTTGAAAGTACCCGTTACTCTTTATATTGTGTATAAATTTCATGAAGAATGGACCAAAAGAAACCACCCAAAATGACGTGGAAAAAAATCTGGTTCCACTGATGTACATTTAAAGTAAAGTATGTTTTTTCCTTCTCCTGTAAAGTTATCATTTTGGAGATACAAGGTTTTCATCCAACAACTGCGATATATACATATATGTGTGTGTATATATATATATACACACACACACACACACACACACACACACAGCTCCTGCAAGCACGCCTCAACCAGCCAATCCTCCTTCAGTCTTTCTTTCTTACATTCTTTACATTCTTTCTTTCTACATTCCTGTAACTTTTTCACTTCAGTTGAAGGAGAAACTGTTGTTATTTCTAATCATGACAGCTAATCAGAATTTAACCTGATGAAATGGGAAGTCCATCTGTTGCTGGGAAAACAAATACGCAGATTGCTCAGCTCACCGCTCCTCGAGCCAAAGCTTTGTACAGAGATCTGCAGGAAACATACATTAACCTGCTGGTGTAATGATTACAGTATTTGATTGTAATCATAGGTACTAAATACAGTATAGTGCAAAAGTCAGAGACCACCCTTCACTCATTCCATTTCAATTCAAAACGGCTAGAGTTATTGAGTTTTCAGTGCGGAGAAACCACACATTTAACATCAAATTACACAGAAGCCCCAACAACTGCATGCAATGTTTTTCAATATGTAGTGTGTCCACTCTTTGCTCTTATTACAGCATCCATTACTTTCAGGAGACTCAATTTCGGTTTCTCAAAGAAATCTGCAGCCACACCTCCAAAGTTCAGTCATAGAAGGTGGTTGCATTTTATGCGTCTCATGATCCAAGAAATCCTAAACACATTCAGCAATGTTGAGGTCTGGACTCTGGGCTGGTCAGTCTATCAGCAGCTGCTTTGTTTGATTTGCAAATGCATCTCAGATCTCCTGAAACATTGGTAACTTCTACCTAATGGCCACTTTGACTGGAAATTCAATAAATGTTTCTGAAATGTATTGAATTTCCAGTCAAAGGTAGGGGTTTCCAATAAAGTGGCCAGTGAATATACAGTGGTTATTGTAGAAAGAAAAAAATTCAGAAACATTTACTGAATTTTCAGTCAAAGTGGTCATTAAGTACAAATGGTAGGGGTTTCCAATAAAGTGGCCAGTAACCATACAGTGGTTATTGTAGGAAGAAAAAAAACATCAAAGTGGCCATTAAGTACAAGTTATTCAATAAATGTTTCTGAAATTTTTTCATTCTACCATAACCACTTATATTAACTGGCCACTTTATTGGAAACTCTGACCATGTCAGTGTCACTACTGTCGTACTCTGGTGAACAGGGGTCCTGCGCTCAGAAACCGACCAATAAGGAGCGTGATTGAGGGTAGCGTTTTGTTATAAAAATAAACGAATAATCCAAAATAGATGAAAAGAGCTGTCATGAGTCACCATCCGTCCACCCTCACTTCAACTGTCAGCGTCCTCGTAAACAGACCGCTGCGGCAGACCCAGTAATGAATTAAATCAAAGGAAATCTTTCACTGGAAATTTTGCTCTGTTGATTTTGACCATGTAGGGTTTTTTTACTGGCTTGACTCCCCATCCAGGCCAAAAGCTTATGTTATTTATTTCTTTTTTTCTTTTTCAGATAATTGCAGCTATTACCATGGAACATTACATGTTGTTTGCGTTTGAAAAGCGAACGGACGGCACAAACGAGCTAACTGTGTGAGAGAAGGTCAAAAACAAGGCTGCCTCGAAACCAGAGTAAGTCAGCCTTCCGTCTGCAGCGTTAAAAAAAATAAACAGCCAAGCGGCCATTTCCATTTTTCTGCTGAAAGAATTTTCTGAAAATGTTCTGTTGCGGTCTCATGATGTTTCTGTCTCTCCGTCTCTCTCTCTCTCTCTCTCGTCCACACATACAACATGCTCACCAACCAGACCCACACCCACAGCCATATATATATATATAGTGATGTATAAATAAATATATACATATTTATTTATACATCACTGGGAATTTTTAGGTTTTTTAAAATATCTCAATCAGAAGCCTTCTTATGACTGAACCTTTTCAACATTTACACGCAATACCCTACATAAATTCTTAATCACACGTAAAAATGTAAAAGTTATAACAATATATAACAATATTATAACATAATAATAGAATAACATTTTGCTTGTTGCTTTTCGGGTGAAAATATATCACTTAAAAAGACTATAAAAGGGAGTTATCTTGGCAGTAAGTATTTATTTGCTCAGAATATTGAAGCAATAAGCCATGAGAGGCTGTGGGTTACTGCAATTTTACCAGGGGGAGGGTGTTGTTAGGCACAAAGTGTAGCAGAGTAAAACTCCCTTCCCTGTGATAAAATCACAGTAACGCACAGCCTCATATGGCTTATTGCTTTTATAAAACGGCAACCAACATGAAATATGATAAATTAAAATAATTTAAGTTATTATTAATAATAATCAACATAAACAAGTACTCTTGCCAAGAAATGTAGTTCCCTAAGAGTATGGTGTCGTTGCCAAGCGAGCAAACGTTCTCTTTATTCAGAGGCCAAGCGGACCTCTGAATGAGGAGATTGTTTGGTCGCCCATCGCTGTACACTGCGGTCATTTCATAAATGTTTTTACTTTTTGTCATATAATAATGAACATATGATAATTCAGCACTGTTTAATGCAAAAACCTTTGCTTTATAAGTACTTTTCAGTCACCAAATTACCACCACGAGTCTTATTTTGCACAAATCCAGCTAGTCCTGAATCTCAAACGGCTCCCTGCTCCCTACATAGTGCACTATGTAGGAACTTAAATACTGGATCCTGAAGCCCAACAGAGCAAAATACAGCTAAGAAACAGTCATTTGGGACTCAGACACACCCATAAGTGTCTCGATAAGTGCTGCACTATTTGGCTCTAAAGGTCTGGAATTTCTAGACTTTCATAGCTAGCACAGCTATTTAGGGAATACAGAGCTGTTTGGGGTTCAGCCTGGGTTTGGCGCCACTGCTGCTACGTGGAGTAGTAATACAGAGTTCAGTTGTTGTGAAGTGGTTATAGGTGTGCATATATCTTGGATTTTACAATGGCTTCGAACGCAGCTCAGCCAATCAGATTTTAGGACCTGAACTATCTGTTTTATAAATTAGAATAAAATTAGAATAAATACAAATAAACACAAATAACATTAGAATAAATGTACATAATATGAATACAACAAACAACAAGTATACATATGTCACTGTGTGTGTGTTTAAGCGTTTCTAGACCTCTCCACGAGGAAGCCCAGTATTATCCATCCAATACCTTGTTTGGCTAATCAATACGTTTGTGCTGGTGATGGATTAGAAGGTATGTCATGGCTGGAGGCGTCCAGGAGAAATTTGGCACCAAACTTCAGCATCATTTATTAGCCAAGAAAACAATGCTGAATGTAGGAGAACCAAGAAATGTTCACAAGCATCTTTATGCCTTCATGTGTAGCTCACGTCTCGAGTCTTCAGTAAAGAACTCAGTGTTAGTCTTGTTATTAGCTGCAGGCGTTGCATTGTACAAGAGTAAAGTCTACTGAAACCCTGCCGGGGTCAACACAGCATCAAATAACAAGCCTTTCACTAAAGAAGAACCTTGAAGGACAGAACTGAAGCGCTGCACACAGTAGATGTGTTGTTTAAAGGAAAGAGGCCAAATAACTTGAAACAAATTGACATATGTGAACAAACTGATGCCACTGCTTTATAATCCAATCTTGTGTTTGTGTGTTTGTGGTTGTGATTTAAAAGCAGGTCTCACCTTTTGGAGTGGAGGGTGAAGAGAGGAGGATCCAGCAGAGCAGAGGCAGAAGAGAAAAGATGAATTAGTACAGTAAAACTGGAACACCTGTGACTGAAACGTTGCATTATGTCATACAGAGATTGTTCATATTTCATTTCACACTTTTATTGTCAGTCTCCCAGAAACAGATAGATTATGAAGGTGGGGAAAAGAAAGACAGTTAGTGGTATAGAAAGTGTGTGAACGGGAACAAGAGAAAGAGAGAGAGCAAGAGAATATATATGTGTTCACCTTCACGTGTATTTGTTCTGTAATGAAACCGTACCAGTCAGACGCTCGCGGTAAAAATTAAAAATGAGGCTTTATTGTTTGGGGCTTTGGCAAAACTCCAAAGTTGATACACAGGCGATAGTTAAATCCAGAGAGGTCAAAATACAAAGAGGGACAAACATAAAACCAGGCAACCAGATCCAAAGGGCAAAGACAAAGTCAGAGAATCCAAAGCAGATCAAAAAATACAAAAAGGCAATCAGAAACAAGGCTCAGTAGTTCTCACGAGACGAAGCAATACCTCACAAAGAAACTAATCTACAGGCCCAGGCTTTATACTAACGACATCTAGTCACGTGACAACTAGAACAGGTGAACCAGATTAGTATTCAGGTGAGTGTGAATGATGACTGAGTGCTGTGGAGGGTTAGCAGGCACATAATCTCCCAGAGGATTCTGTCTATCACTATTAAATCTGTCACCTCTGAACAATCTAAAATTGAGAAAATCCTATTTCAGGATTTGACTGCATTCCATCAAACTTCTGTTTTATCAATGGTGAGCTACTCTCTCTCTCTCTCTCTCTCTCTCTCTCTCTTTATATTTAAAAATATATCCAAAATCATAACTTTTCAGGAAAAGGAAAAAACATACTTTATTTTTAATGTAAGTCAATGGAACCAGAATTTTAACCAAGTCATTTTGAGCCATTTCTTTTGGTCCATTCATCATGAAACGTGCCATCCAACACCATAGTTTGCACATATGCTAAATATATGCACACCAAATGACCACTTCATTAGGTCCACCTGCTTGTTTCTACACTCTTTGTCCATTTTATCAGCTCCACTGACCATATAGGTGCCCTTCCACTTCTGTAGTTCTACAGTTACAGACTGTAGTCCATCTGTTTATCTGCATACTTTGTTACCCTGTTCTTTATTGGTCAGGACCCCCACAGGACCCTCACAGAGCAGGTACTATTTGGGTGGTGGATCATTCTCAGCACTGCAGTAACACTGACGTGGTGGTGGTGTGTTAGTGTGTGTTGAGCTAGTCTGAGTGGATCAGACACAGCAGTGCTGCTGGAGTTTTTAAACACCTCAGTGTTGCTGCTTTACTGAGAACAGGTTTACCAAGTATAGATGTATGTATAATCACCATCCTTATTTTTCAAACACATCTATAATTGTTTGGTTAGGCCTGTATTGACCTGTTACTGCTGCGCCTGTAATAATTATAGCTTATTAAAGCAGAGTCTCCACTGGTCCCCAAAGCTCAGAGATCATCCATCTACATCCCTAAACAGAGCACTGAGCCCAGACTGCTTTACCTCACACTCACAGAGAACAGCTCAAACAAAATCAACACATACAGTTACAGATAAAATACAGAAAATAAAGCATTTCTCCAAATGTCCCTACAACTTTACACACTTTCATGTTTTCATCGTAATGGGGACATTCGGTCCCAACAAAGGCCTGAATACACACAGCTACATTCCAGTATGTGTTTTATAGTTCCACTCTGTTATATCTGAATATCTAGTCCTATATAAAAAACAGATCATCTCCATGGTAACATCTAATTACATTCCCGAGGCATGATGCATCAATCACCGTCTGCTAGAGCAGTCTTGCTGAAAACCTGGCCCCGTACCAGATCAAAACGAGTGATAAGGGAAAAGTAATCGAGCCCAGAAAGATCACCTCGCTGATGTGCTTTAATTTAACGTCTGTGCTTAGCTACGTATGGCTATGTGGAGAAGAGATTGTGCTCTCGTCTGGAGATCAGGAGAGAGGCCTCAGGGCTAAAAAAAAACATCCATTTTTTAATTTTTAACAGATTGAACATTTTGATGGTGCCCTATCTTAAAATTATGTGTCATTATCTAACTCATATCGTAACATCGCATAAGAAAAAATCGTTCTCCACATAGGAATAATGTTCCTAAGCAAAATGTTCGTATGCAAAATTTTTAGAAAATGAGATGTTTATATTTCAAAACTTCTGTTCGTTAATTTGTCAAAAAAACTCTGCCAATGTAAAAGACAGCTAGTGCTTTTGTAAAAAAGTAAATACAGAAAAAGTGCTGTTTATTATGACAATAATCAGGTGAAATTTATTATGGCTGGGTTAAAAGTGTTTGGTTTGGGGTTATGGATTAGAGTCTAGGTTTTAGGTTGAATTAGCGTGAGTGTCACATTTAAGGTTAGCCCAGTTTTTGGTTAAGGTTAAGGTCAGGATTAGAGTAGTCTCACAAGCCAAACTTCGGTCAAAGAGAGTGTCGTATATAGGATCTTATAGGCCCAAAAAGAAGGTATACACCACTAAAACAAAGATTTCTTTATGAATGAACTGTACGATGGCTTGACACAGCCGTTGCTATGAAATCTTTCTACTGACCGTACAGAACTTTGATGAATATGGGTCAAGCTGACCATCTACAAAGCATTGACAGTGGACCACCAAAACCCAAAGGAACCAGGATTTCACTTGGAGAACCTCCATGTCCTTTAAAAATGGAGAGAAATAAGGCATCCGGAGAAAAGATTGAGTGAAAAACAAATGGAGATAGACAGATAAGCCACACTTATCTCAGACCTGATCCAGATCCATGTCCACTTAAACCACAACAGCATTTGTAGTCTAATTCCAGTTCAGTTCAGATTAGCTGTGATCAAGAATGACATGAAAAGGGTTGCAACTGTGTCCATTATATGCAAGAGGAGAACAAATGAGGGGAAGAGATTTTAAGCTAGTTTGACCCCCTGGCTGGTTCAAAGTGCTTGGCATGACTGGCATGAGTGTGTGAGAGAGGAAGTGCAGTCCACTCTCTCTGCACAACTTGGACGTCAGCTCTAGCTGTAAAAAGGCATGTGGATTCAATATGTAATCCTCTCATTAGCATATTTTAGCATATTGGACCATTATAGGTTCATGTATATTCTTAATGTAGAAAACTAAGCTGCTTTCTAGAGCCCCACAAACAGCTTTATCAACACATTAGATGCAAATATCAGTATATATATTTACACTAAGCCATCCAGGATCATCACTGATGGACAAAAGTACTGGGGCATCTACACATTACACCAGCAGGAGCTTTTATGACTCCCATTCTAAATCCATAGGCATTAATATGGAGTTGGTCCCCCTTTGCAGCTCTAACAGCTTCCACTCTTCTGGAAAGCTTCTACAAGATGTTGGAGAGTCTGTGGGAATTTGTGTCCATTCATCCAGAAGAGCATTTGTGAGGTCAGACACTGATGTTGGACGAGAGGGCCTGGCTCTCCATTCTAGTTCATCCTAAAGGTGTTGGATGGGGTTGAGGTCAGGACTCTGTGAGGGCCAGTCAAGTTCTTCCACACCAAACTCACCCAGTCAGGCCTTTATGGAGCTGCTTTGTGCACTGGGTCTCAGTCATGCTGGAACAGAAAAGGTTCTTCCCCAAATTGTTCCACAAAGTTGGAAGCATAGAATTGTCCTAAAAGTCTTTTTCTGCTGAAGCATTAAGATTCCCTTCACTGGAACTAAGGGTTCTAGACCAACCCCTGAAAAACAGCCCCATATCATCATCCCTCCTCCACCAAACTTTACAGCTGGCACAGTGCAGTCAGGCAGGTAACGTTCTCCTGGCATTCACCAAACCCAGACTCGTCCATCAGACTGACAGATAGAGAGGCGTGATTCATCACTCCACAAAACCTTATATCTCCATTTTTGTTATTTTTCAGTTTTTGACATAATTTGAAAATACCTGTTGCCTTTTGCAATGTATGTAAATTTCATGAAGAAACCAACAGAAATGACTTGGAAAAAAGTCTGGTTCCATTGACTTAGATTAAAAGTAAAGTAGGTTTTTTCCTTGTCCTGTAAAGTTACCATTTTGGAGATACGAGGTTTCTTCGACAACAGCGAAATGTATATAATATATATATATATATATATATATTATTTATAGGTATATATATATAATATATATACCCTCCTTACTGTTAGTATTAAGTATCAGTCATTCTCCTATGGGGAAGTGCATTGCTCAGGCTGATGATGTTAACCCTGCAGTGGATCTGTTCAGCTTAGCCAGCGCTGATCTCTGCTGACTGAGTATCTCTTATCTAGCCCCTTGGGAACCACCTCTGAGAAAAAGCTTCAAATAAATCTATATGTTGAGGGCGCACACACACACACACACACACACACCACCTAAGTGATATGTAACAGCAGTCATTTGGGACATAATAAATGCACGCGGTTCGACATCATTACTTTCCACTTTGTATTTTTAACCAGACATAAATTTTTCAAGAAACATTCAGAGTTTGTTTAATGAGTCCCCTCTCTCCTCTTTAATTCAGCACACATACTCCACCTTCCACTTTACAGCTGGAGCCCGTGTGTGTGTGGGTGTGTGCTATGGCAATAGGCTGCAGTTCCTAATCCCAATTAAGCAGATTGTAAAACTGTTCCGAAACAAACATACTACAAATGGCTCTTTTGATCTATTCCTTTGTAACTTATGTTTTGTATCAGTCATCAAAGGGCTTGACTGATTGATTCATTACTATTTATTCCACATTTACATCATTATTTTTTTCCACATTTTATTAAGTCAAGGCCATGACTTAAATGTTTCATTCCCATGCATTACTAAATCGTGGCTAAGACTATTCAACCTTAATTGTTTTGTTCCCACACTTTACTAAGTGGTGCCTTAGACTTAATTATCACAGCTTAATTATTTTGATCCCACACTTTACTAAATCATGCCTTGGACTGAATTTTCACAGCTTGGCTAAGACTTAATTATCACAGCTTAATTATTTTGTTCCCACATCTTACTAAATCATGGTTAAGGCTTAATTATCACAGTCTAATTAATTCCCATGCCTTACTAACTCATGGCCTTGACCTAAATTTCATATCTTAATTATTTCGCCTTACTAAGTTGTGGCCACCAGTTAGCTGTTACAATTTACTTTGTCTCCACCCCTTACTAAGACATGGCCAAGACTTAACTATCACAACTTCATTATTTAGTTCTCATACTTAATTGTGGTTATGACTTAACTATTTGTTCCCATGCCTTACTAAGTCATGCCCACAACTTAACCTTAACTTCTCCTTTCTGCACTTTACTAAGTTGTGGCCATGCATTGGCATCCTGTTCTGTCTTAATAAGTTGTGGCCACACCTTATTTTAAGAATGGATCTGGAATGAGTGAAAAAACTGAAATTACACAAGTTATACAAAACAGAGGCCACTGTGTATTTTGATCTGAGTAGGCCATGTCAGACCCCTAGTGTGCATGATATTCACCACTTCCTTAAAAAACACAGCCTACTGAGGAACCAAAATCTACCACACACACACACACACACACACACACACACACACACACAGCAATGTTGTTTTTCTCTAATCTCCATGTCCCTTCCACTCTGCGTCTCTCTCTGAGCAACTGCTTTCAAACATGTTAACAGTAGACCACTTTCATGTTGCCATAGTTACAACGTGAAAGCGGTCAACGCGGACACCTGTCCATCATGCTTCCACCTATCGCCTAACAAATGCTCACACTCACTCAGATGCACAAACACACAAAAACACACACCGCTGCGCTAAAAGCTCCTCCGCACGTCCTTCAGAACCGCCAAATTTCTTTTCAGTCAGGATAATGGAAGTAAATCAAAGTCAGAAAGGCTCTGCTCAAACGCGTCCCACGCTTCTGTACATCCCACAAAACGTCCATCCACATCTGCCAGACGCAGGCCGATCTAAGTGGAACTGAATGGGGTAGAATCTGATTGGTTGTGGGAAAAGCACCTGGCAGGAAAAAGCATTTGACTGACAAGCGGTACACTCTGATGTTTAGCCTCTGGACGTTTTTTGGGTGATTTGATGCGGCCCACTAGAGTGAAACGACAGATTTTCCTTCAAGGGGGGTGCTACTTTAGTGGCACAGTATCACCGAGCTGGCTTAAACATACTAGCCTGGAGCTTAGCTCCCAACAAGTAGTCTAATCTGGTCTACATTTATTGTTAGACGTGGCACTGAGGTCCACCTACCTTAAAGGTCCACTATACACCAATCAGGCATTACAGTAAAACAAACTACTTGTTTGTTGTCGTCCATATTATCAGCTCCACTTACCATATAGGTGCACTTTGTAGTTTTACAGGATGTAGTCCATCTGTTCCTGTGGTAAGAAGGCAGGGTTGCTCAATCCTGAAGGGCTACAGCAGGGGTGCTCGATCCTGATTCTGGATTTTTTTAAATGACCCTTCTTAGTCCCACAAGGGGGAAATTTCACCTCTGCATTTTGACCCATCCATGCAGTGAAACACCACATACACACTAGGGGGCAGTGAGCACACTTGCCCAGAGCGGTGGGCAGCCCTATCCACAGCACCCGGGGAGCAGTTGGGGGTTAGGTGCCTTGCTCAAGGTCACTTTAGTCACGTACTGTCGGCTCAGGGGATCAAACCAGCAACCTTCTGGTCACAAGGCTGGTTCTCTAACCTCCAGCCCACGACTGCCTGTAAAGGCCTTCATTACCTGCATCAAGTGTGTCAGTTTAGGGTTGGAGCTGGGTGGTAGACCTCTAGGACCAGGACTGACCACCCCTGGGCTGGAGTATGGCCGACACAAACTGCGCATCAACTGCATCTGCTACAGTCTCTAAGGGCAAGGTGAACATACAAGGGGGTTCCAATAAAGTGGTAGGTCAGTGCAAAGCATTCAGTTCTAGTAAGTTACCTTCTAAGAGCATGTCCTGCATTTCCAAACACTGGAATAAATTTAGGCATTCAGTCTTTCAGAAAAAGTAAAACTGCAAACCTAAGGAACTGCAGCAGGTGCAAAAAACAAACAGCAAGAACTTCAAGCTCCACAGCCTGCCATTTTACTGTCCGAGTCACAAAACTCGTCACACTCGCTGGCCTCTGACTCTCCCATCATCTGTTCAGTCCAACAGCTGCAGAGTGAGCAATTGTGGCAGATTGGAAACACACACACACACACACACGTACACACAGAGCTGCAGAGCCAAGTGTGTAAGATCAGGATTAAAGCCACAGTGTATCGGCCACACCTGGGCTCAACAAAAAGCAGTTTAGAGCACTGGGACTCCGAGGAAAAGAGAGAAACTTAAGGAAAGTGAGAGAGGGATCAGGTGCGCTACATTTCCCAAGGGGCTTTGTATTTTTGGGCCAGTCTTGTTCATTAGGCTGAGGCCAGACATAAGCAATTAATCTAAGAGAAGTGGGGCAGATGGGCCTAGCTTTGAGAAGGGACACCACACTCATGTACACCTTCTGCCCTATAACGACAGACTGATGTCATCATTGGATTCAAAGATTACAGCATTATTTGAATTTCACTATACATGAAGTCATAATATGAACCATACATGAATAATATGAACGTAACATAAAAATTGCATAGAGGTTCAAAAACATGCTGGGACTTGTGGATGGGTTCTACTTGTTTATTGAAAAGAACCAAATGAATAAGACATCACTAATTGGCATTCTAAGGTTCCACCTTTATGACATATTATACAGTCATATTATATAACATTCCTACATTTCCACTTTACCCCATACAAAAACCTAAAATGGCAGTCATGTGGATGTTCAACTTTCTATCTTCGATTTCATGAAATAAACTTTCAAAAATTATCATACATATATTTGAGAAGACAGAGAACAAACTACAAATGAATATATTTTAAAAACGTCAGTCGTTAAACTAAAACGGAAATGTAGAAAACTGACACTTTAGTTGTTAATTATTATTATCATCTAAAAAGTTTACGTATTGTGGCATGCTCTCATCCCCTGGGCCCCGATGACGGCCGTGGGCCTGAACTCCGAGTGAGGACGAAGCCCCGCAAGGACAGTGGGGAGAGGAGAACCACGAGTAAGTGGGGGATGGCACACAAGTCCCGAGCCCTGCCTCCCAGTCACCATCCCGCTCCACAGCTCGGCTGCCCGGGTCAAATGTAAGGCAAATTAAAGTGGCCTTGCTGCGGGACCAGAGGTGGTGCCCAGAATGCAGGGCTGGGGACTGGTGCACCATTACCCACTCACTCATGGTTGTCCTCTCACCGCCGTCCTCACGGGGCTTTGTCCTCGCTCGGGGTTAAGGCCCCACGTTCCTGCCGGCTCTCACGGCTGTCGTCGGGGCACATGCCACAGTATTTAGGAAGGCAAAATCGCATCATATCACTTGTGGTACAGAGAGTGTCTTCCCTTAACTGGGAATTTGTAGTAGTCTTAAAGAACCCACTCTCTTTAGTAAAGAGTGGAGCAGATGGTTGGAAAACAAAAGACAAAAGACCTGAGGTCCTATTTACACTCACCCACTTTGTGTGTCTTGGGCTGACAGAATAGCTACCTGATTATAAAAAAAGACAGGTTGCTATTGGATAACCTGGACACTTCAGGAGGTAATCTGAGATGCACTGGATACAATGGATGTTCATTTTGACTAATTTTGATATTTGAGAAGAAAACAGAAAAGAACAAAAGGACTTCAGCCCAAATTAACATAACAACTGTTTCAGGTGATAACATTGGTTATTTACAAGGCCTAAATATTCAGTGGCGCAAAAGAATTGCCACATGCAGAGGAATACATGTAAAAACATGTTTCATTATTCAAAAATTGCCAAGGGAAATTGTTTTCATGACAGCTAAATAATGGAGGCTGCCTCTTCAGAAAGGAAAAATGAGCTAATATTAGAGCTAGCTAACAACATGCTAGCTGATGAGGACTTGTCATCTTCTACATTAGATCTTTTCTCAGACAAATGTGTTTTCACTGACTGGTAGCTATGTATCATGCTATCTGTGCCTTCCCAGTCATGTTAATGCATCCTTCACCCTAAAAAAAGCTAAGACTGTCATGATAAAGCATAAATGGTATTTGCCTGTATATTATCTTCATCTTCCTGTGATGCCTAATGACTAATACTATGTTAGCACCTGAAACAGTTAACCGAGGACTCATGCACCCATGCACATCCCTACTGGAGACACAGCTTGACAGAATGTAGATGTATCAGTTTCTTCAAGCCATATACGCAGTATTTACTCCTCCAAAATAGAACTACATCCAAGGCATTCTTCTAACCAAAAAGTGATAATGTTCATTACTATATAGAAAGTCTTAAACCAAAAAGAGGTGCCTCGCTTTGTAATGCACATTCAGCTGACAGGCCACACGTAGAAGCAACAAAGCTTCTTCAGGGCATGAAGAGTGCCTTGTTTTTTTTCCACTCATCATCACAGTAATTCCTACCAAAGAGTACCTTCACCGTTTTATCCTTCCTTCCCGAGTACCCCAGACATTTAGATTGGGTCTACATCGGTACTGTATACAAACGAATCCACAGTTAAAATCAAATATTCAGTGCCTCATCTAGCTAGTTACCAAGTCAGTGTCAGGAAAGGTACTTAGCTCTTTCCCACCTGTGTCAACTCTTCTCTCTCACCTATAGAAGTGTTTCATGTGCAAAGGCCAAAAAAAGCTTCAACTGCTCCTGTTACCAGTGCCACTGTAATATCATACAAACTGAAGCTGGTTTCTTCCTTGAGAGCTTATAAAACACAAAACAATTTCTGTGACTCCCTGGCATCGTCTCATGGGAGTCCAGAAAGAATTCATTAGGTTTGTATGCAACCTGTCTACCAAAGACACATTTATGTAGCCAGACATAAATGAAATGTGGATAAATCTTATCTGAGTATGAGATGACAAGTGTATACAGACTCAGTAGCATGATCTAAACAGCAAAATAGAGCAAGGTGCACTATAGGGATTTGAGAGACAGAAATACAGCCAGAAAAGTACCAGCATGGTGCAGGATCTGAGAGACAGATAGGTAAAGGAGAAAGGAAAAGGAAGAGACAGGTGAGGAAAGGATAGGAATAGCAAGAGAGAAGGTAAGAGAGAGGACCAGAAAGCTAAACAGCAGTCTAGTTATAGCGGGACTTCCCAACTGACAGAGTTACCCTGAACCATTATCTGAGAGAAATATACCCTCCTTACTCTCCTGCTCATGCTCACAAATACACACAAACCACATCCCCCACTGAGCTAACCTATTTCTGCAACCATCCCAGTAGAAAGCCTCCTTTCAGAGTGCACCGCAGGCAGGAAGGAAGGAATGGCTGCTGAACTAGCCGCCCGGGACTTCCTGTCAGAAGAGGTCAATGTTGCGGGATCATTGTTTCTGCATTCGTTGTGTTTGTTGTCTGTGTTTATAGGGTGGATATCTTTTGCAAAGATACACGTGTCCTTTTATAGCCAAGATTTACTCAGCCAAAAAAGAATGCCTCTGTTAGCATGGTCCCAAGACAAACAATTGATTAGCTATTCGGAATAAAAGTTGCTTTCCAGACTTTCATTCTAGAAATACCTGCTTGATTAAAGATTGTAATCATGTGGCCTTTTAAATAAAGATCTAAAACATGACATTATCATTGGAACAGTCTACCATAACATCCCCATCCAACTCCTATCAGGACTCATAGCTTAGCTTTATGCATAGTTCAGCTGATTTAGAGGTAGCTTTGTGGCACCAACCCTTGCATGGACTCCTTTCCATTACCAGGATTTGCAATCCTGTCTCACACTTACACTGAACTTCTTCCCCTCCATTTTCTCATATCTATGCTCTGGGAGGTGTTTCACACAATCAGAAGATCCTCCAGATGTTTGACACTTAGCAGTTTATCTCCTGAATCTTTCTGCTATATGATCACATGGCCTCTTCTCCTCCTCCTCCTCCTTCCTCCTCTTAAGGAGCTTTTCCTTTAGAGTCTTGGTTCCACTCAGGGTTTGTTCTTCATTCTCTTAGCAGAATTTCATTTTACGTCTTCATGCCTTCATTCTTCCTCACACTCTTACAGAGTTCTTCCTGTCCCTGTTGCCCTTATTTCTTTAGGGGCTGCACCTGGATTTCTGGAAAACTGCTTTGTGACAATGTAGTAAAAATGGCCAAGCATAACGCTCATCTTTTTGATCATTTTAAAATAATCCAATTTGTACATGTTGCACATACTGAGTTACAAATCTACAGCGTAAGACATCTTCATCTGAATCAACCAGGATAAAATACTGGCCACCAAAGCGTGTTCTTTCTATCGTTCCTTCCTTTTTTTCTCGCTTCATTCTCACAGCATAATGGAAAAGGTGAATTCTAATAGCTTATTATTCTCCAGACAGTCTTTAATTTCACTGTTAGACTAGAAAGGTAATTATCGGCTTGACCAGAATGACTTCGGGAAAATAAAAAAGAGGTTTTACCAGACCTTCATGGGCAAGGACAGAGGAGAACAGAATACAAAATGTAGAGTGCTGTAACTATATGAATTCTAAGCACTTAAAAGGCTTTTATGCACTTAAAACTATGGAAATTACAGAAGTTGTTTGACATTAACATATGCACACCTGCTGTTGCATTCATTGTTGACTGAGCTCCAACTCTTAAAGGTTAACTATATAGGAGTACAACTGCTGTGCATTGCCCTCCCCTACCTCATTCATCGTTGGTCAGTTTCTG
Organism: Colossoma macropomum; assembly: GCF_904425465.1. Classification (NCBI taxonomy): domain Eukaryota; kingdom Metazoa; phylum Chordata; class Actinopteri; order Characiformes; family Serrasalmidae; genus Colossoma; species Colossoma macropomum. The sequence goes on from NW_023495515.1 coordinate 2,306,477, forward strand.
ACCACAGGACTGCTGTCAACCAGATATTATTTGACTGGTGTACCATTCTCAGCACAGCAGTAACGCTGACATGGTGGTGTGTATGGTGCTCGTATGAGAACATATCAGTGCACTGGCTATGTTCAGAGAAGCCCACCACTTAAAATCATCCAGCAGTTCTCTGGTCAGATCCTGACCATTGATGTGGGGCTCGAGGAGGGTTAACATAAATTGGGCTGTGCAACAGCAAGACTCAGCTTCTAAAAATCATCAGGAGATCGTGAGTTCCTGTTTCTGCACAATAAGCACAAGCACAAACGTTTATTATAGATGATTAATTCCCATCAACTTCATTCATCAGAATTCTATATGAGCCAAGTCACTTTTAATATTCCAGCACAGCCGCCAAAAGCAGGCGAAACTCAAAGCATTAAAATAAAGAGAGAAACAGCGCTGCGAAAAGGACGGGCTTGTGGATGCGTCTGAGGGAGAGAGGGATTATATTTTGAAAAAGACTGAAAGGAAAAGGCTGGATAGAAGCAGCACGATATTTACAGAGAAAAATAAAAAAACATTGAAATATTTTGGCATGCAAAGATTCTAAAACCTACAGGGATTAACAACAGAGAGAGAGAGAGAGAGAGAGAGAGAGAGAGAGAGAGAGGTAAACAGTGACAGAAATATCCAGAGAGAGAGAGAGAAGGGGGGAGAGAGAGAGAGAGAGAAAAGAAAGAGAGTGGAGGGAGAGATAGCAGGAGAGAAGGAGAGTGAGTGAGATCAGAGAGAGAGGGAGAGAGAAAAGTGAGATGGGGAAAGAGAGAGAAAGGTAGAGAAACAGAGAAAAAGAGAGAGGATGAGTGTGAGAAAGAAACTGAAAAAGAGAAGGGGAGAGAAAAGAAGAAAGAGGGAGAGAGAGGATGAGAGAGAAAGACTATGAAAGAAAGGGGGAAGAAAGAGGGCGAGAAAGAGAGGGGTTGAGAGAGGGGGGAGAGAGGGAGAGAGAAAGAGAGAGAGAATGAGACAGGGGAAAGAGAGAGAAAGGGAGAGAGAGAGAAAATAAAAAGAGTGAGAGAGGGAGAGGGGGGAGAGAGGATGAGAGAAGGGGTAAAAAGAGGGTGAGAGAGAGAGAGACAGAGAGAAATAGAGAAAAAAGAAAGGGAGAGAGAGGAGAGAGAGAGAGGGGGGAGAGAGAGAGAGATGGAGAGAGAGAGAGAGTGAATGTGAAATGAGAGAGAAAATAACAGCAGAGATAAAACAGAGGAATCAATCTAAGTTAATGAGTCAATTGATTTAAACTCTCAGTATAATTTCCTAGAGCACACACACACACACACACACACACACACACACTCACACACACACACACACACACACACACACACACACACACACACTCACACACACACACACACACATTAATGCTGTCTTCGTTAAACAGAGCTTATTAACAAACAATGCTGTGCGAAAGTCAGAGACCACATTTTTGTGGTTAAAACAGCCGTTAAGTACAAGCGGTTCATTTCTCAGGAGACGCTTCTGAGGAGATATAAATTAACACACCTGCATAATGAACGAGAACATCAAAGGAAAATAAGTGAAAAAGCAGGAGTTTCCAAAACTGGAGTTCAAAAAATGACTGGACGCTACAGAGAAGACGGGACTCCTAGCAACCACCTGGAAGAGCTGGCGGACACCAAAACTGCCCCCATCAGATAAACAGCACTTAAAGCTTTCATCTCTGAGAGAGAGGAGAAAATCAAGCTGATCAGATCTGAAAACATCCACAGGTGTTTCTGTCCATCCTTCCACTGTGAGAAGATGACTCAGCGCTGTGGGTCTGAAAGGATGTGTAGCTGATCAAGAAGAACCTCGCTGAGAAAAGGAGACGGACACATCAAACAAAGAAGCTGAATGATGGACTGACCACCCCAGAGTCCAGACCTCAACACCACTGAATGTGTTTGATTACTTCAGAAAATGATCAACCAGCTTCTAAGACTGAACTTTGGAGGTGTGTCTGCAGATTCTTTGAGGAACTGAAAGTGAGTCTCCTGAAAAGAATGGAAGCTGGAATAAAGGGAGAGAGAGACTCACATTGAATATTAAAAAATGAACCACTACCACTACTAATATTAATAACAATAATAATAATAATTATTATTATTATTATTATTATTATTATTACTTAAAAATGTGCATTTTGACTTCTTTTTTATTTTACAATCATTAGCAGCTAAAGCATAATAATAATAGTAAAAATTATTATTATTATGTATTTATTGTTATTATTATAGCATTTTATTATGAAGTATATATTATCTGCAATACTTTTATATATGCTATATGGCTATTTTTCATACCTATGTATTATGTATTAATAGAAACACTGTTTATAAATGCATTATTACTATAATGATTATTATTAGACCATTATTATTATTAGATTAGAGCAGTGAAGGTGTTTCTTTTTGATGTTACTTGTTAAAAGTCTGAGATTACAACTTTATACACAACTACACACACACACACACACACACACACACACACATAAGCATCATGCATTACTAGAACTCTCAGCAGTGATTAGAGCTGGATTAGAGAGCGTGAAGCAGATCATATCTAATCCTGTTCACAACATCATGTCTGCACACTGACACTGTGTGTGTGTGTGTGTGTGTGTGTGTGTGTGTGTGGTGTGTGATGCATGCGCTTTCCTCACTCATGCACACAGAACTATTTTTAAAAGAATGACAAACACACCCTGATTGAAAATTATGAATAAATAAATGAATAAACAAATATATGAACAGACTAAACGTAAAGGAAGACCCCCACAGAGAGGAGAATAGGACAAAGGAAACGAGAGGAGAGAGATGACAGACATGACTTCACTGCAGGAACAGAGAGAGAGAGAGAGAGACAGAGAGAGAGACAGAGAGAGAGAGAGAGAGAGAGAGAGAGAGATGTGATTTCTTCTTTGTTGTGAAAAAATCAAACTCACACATGATCCCAAATACAGAATTAGAAAAACGATAAATTGTTCTTGTTGCCGCCTGAAAAACAGAAATAAATAAATATACTTTAACTACCTTACTATTTTTATTACTATTATTATTATTATCATTACTGTAATAATTACTGTGGTTGTTGTTATTGCTGTTAATAGGTATCCACCAGAGAACCCTTTAACTCTTTAAATACTGGTTTAAATTATCAGTTAAATCTAAACAATCTGCCCAATGTAGTTAAACTTTATACATTTTATCAATTTTAAGTTGTTGTTATTGTTGTTGTTACTATCTTTGTTGATGTTGTTATTGTTTTTGAACTGAACTGAGGGACAGAGAGACTGAGAGTGAGAGCGAGTGAGAGAGAGAGAGAGAGAGAGAGAGACCCTCAGGGAATACAGAGCACTCAAAAGCTGAAAAACTGACAAACACCTGTCCCATGTGGGTCGTGTCAAAGCTTCATTCCCTGCATGCACGTGTGCAATAATATGCACGTTATCACAGCCACCACCCCCCATACCCTCGACACACACACCCGGCACACACACACACACACACACACACACACACACTCATATATTATTGGTCGTTGCTGGATTCTCATTAGCTAAATGCCCTTAAGAGAGAGGGTCCAAAATTAAATCAATGAATCACTACTACACTCACATGAGTTCGATCTTTCTCCACATATTTAATCTCTTTATTTTCTCCTTCTTTCTTTCCATTCGCTCTGGGGCTAGACTCTCAAAACACTACAGTACAGTCAAAATCCACTTCGACCATCACATCTTTAGGGTTATGATTAGCTGCTACATAATGTCACAAAATGTAATTATTCTGGCTTGAAAAAGTAACGTACTGTTCTTATTTTTTTATTATCAAGCTAGAACCATGAAACTGGATTGCAGAGCCCATATCCGAAAAGACTGCAACCAAGTGGGATACCATAGTCACAGCGTAGCAACACCTTAACAACCACATGGGTAACCACATCAATGACAAGCAACACCTTACAACCACCTGGGATACTCTAGCAATGGCCTAGCAACACAGCTTAACAACCACTTGGGATGCCATAGCAATGGCCTAGCAACACATTAACAACCACCGAGATACCACACCAACCACCTAGCAACCACCTGGCATACCACAGCAATGGCCTGGCAACACTTTAGCCACCACCTACAATACCATAGCAATGGCCTAGCAACACCAACCTTGCAACACCTTAGCAACCACCTAGGATACCATAGCAATAGCCTAACAACACCTTAGCAACCACCCAAGATACCACAGCAATGACCCAGCAACACCGGCCTAGCAACCACCTGGTTTACCACAGGAACGGCCTTATCAACCACTTAGAATACCACAGCAATGACCTAGCAACATCATCGCAACCACATACAAAACCATAGGAACAGCCTTGCAACACCTTAGCAACCACCTACAATACCGTAGCAATGTCCTAGCAACGTCGGCCTAGCAACACCTTAGCAACCAACTGGGTTACCATAGCAATGGCCTAGCAACACCTTATCAACCACTTAGAATACCATAGCAATGAACTAACAACATCTTAGCAACCACCTACAATACCATAGGAACGGCCTAGCAACACCTTAGCAACCACCTACAATATCATAGCAATGTCCTAGCAACACCGGCCTAGCAACACCTTAGCAACCAACTGGGTTACCATAGCAATGGCCTAGCAACACTTTGTCAACCACTTAGAATACCATAGCAATGAGCTAGCAACATCTTAGCAATCACATGCAATACCATAGGAACAGCCTAGGAACACCATAGCAACCACCTGGGATATCATCAGGTTGGTATTAGCTACCAAACTCTTCAAAACACGCTGTTTTCCAGCTAAGACTAGGATGAAAACAGACAATTAGCTTTTGTCTGTTTATTCGTAAGAATACATTTTGTCCTGATGCATCTGGAGTTTGGTAGCCTGTAGTCTGTTTTGTTTGTTTGATTGATTGTTTGCTTGTTTTGACTGACTGGAGTATGGCTAGTGTAAACACAATGATGTCAAATGAAGACCAACACAAAAAACTACCCAGAGAAACAGAGTTTAGGCTGCAAAAGTCACATAAAAACAACTGATATCAGGCTCTGTTTACCTGCTTTACACTTTATATTCACTGTAACTGGACTAAACTCTGTCTTTAGACATAACAGGCTACTCCAATAATATCCAGAGACAAGAATTAAGAATTAATGAATCGGTTCATTGAAAAGATCCGGTTCAAAAGAAGGATTCGTTCTTGAATTGGACATCAATTAATTAATTAAATTAAATGTCTATGCTAGCATGGCGCTACGAGCTAACAGGCAATAGAAGTTTATGTAAATTGATTAGCATTAAATACTGTGCTCAACACACCATCTATAGGTGTATAACTGTAACTGTACACCTTACTGTGGTATATGTGCATGTTAGAGAGAGAGAGGTTGTTTTGTCCCTCTCGCTTATATCTTCTCTTATTAATATCACTGGTACGATCTGTTCCCGTGGCGACAGCGGGCAAGGCTCCCGTCTGTGTCAATATGTGTGCACTTGTGAGAGAGCGAGAAAGATAGAGAGAAAGAATGAGAGGGAGAGAGAGCTTGGCCCAGAGGGGTGAGGCAGATGGTACATTCAAGTGTATGTGTGTGAGACTCCCCGTCGCTAAGACATGCCACCAGAGTTCTCCAGACTGAAGAGGCAACAGCATGCCAGAGGGATTAGAAAAACGAGCTACACACACACACACACACACACACACACTCAGAATTAATGATTGGTTGTGATGACTAGCAGTTACTGCAGAGAGGATTCTAGCAGTGAGGGAAGAGAGCGAGGAATTACGAGCTGTTTACTTTCCTAAGTGCAGCGGTCTAGGACTTGGCCTCAGCTGCACGCAAGACACTTCATAATGTATGTAAAGTCGCATGCGAAGGTTCGAACACCCCCAGCCAAACGACATGCTTTTCTAAGTGAAAGTAAGTGAAACCATCCTCTACAGAGAACATTTTCACGCACAATTACTTGCTGAGTTTAACATACAGTATAAAAGGTGCCATAACTTTGGCACAGGCCCACGTTTTATGTGTTTTCTTCCCCAATTTGTTACACTCTGCACTTTCTCTGCACTTTCTCTGCACTTCTTTTCACTTAGAAAATCAACAACGTCCTAATTTTATTAGCAACCACCTGGGATAGCACAACAACGCCCTAGTAACATTAGCAACCACCTGGGATATCATCAGGCTTGGTGTGAGCCAGCTAACTCTCCACTCAGCACTGCATTGAAAAACTTGGCCAGGAACTCAAAATACACACACACACATTTTCTAAGCCGCTTATCCTAGCTGGAGCCTATCCCAGCAGTCATTGTGAGGAAGGTGCAATTTGAAATAATTTTGCAAAAAAAAAATTGCTTGGATGAGAAGAAAAGGTTGGGTTAATATATATATATATATATTAAAAACTACTGTTTTTTTATTATTTTACAGGATTAGAAAGCAAAATACTGGGCATTTAGAGCAGTGCATTGATTTACAGGAACATACCAGATACTGGCACCTGTAAATTTACAGGTTATTACAGTAAATAATTTACAGTACTTTACTGTATATATGCACAATAAGTGAACAAAAACTGGAGTTCAGAAAATGATTAAAAGATACAGACAAAAGGTGACTCCAAAAATCACCTGGAACCACAGAATCATCTGGTAGACTCGATAAAGGAAAATGAAAAGAATGCATAAAAGGCTGATGGATGTAGTGGGGACGAATGCAGCAAGGGGAAGAAATCTGACAATAGCTATAATTGTGGCTGATGAAAATGGCCGTGTCTAGAACCACATATCGCTGCTGTCAGAACAAAACTTCGAATCTCCATTTTTGTCATTTTTCAGTTTTTGACGTAATTTGAAAATGCCTGTTACACTTTACGTTGGGTGTAAATTTCATGACAAATTGGCCTAAAGAAATGGAGCGAAATGACTTGAGTAACAGTTCACATGCACTGAGAAATCTGATTACAGAGCTAAAATGCAGCCTTTTTATCAGATTTCTTAATTGGATTTCTAGACCTTACTCTGATCTAAGAAATCAGAGTATACTGTTTACATGACCATTTGAACAATCAGATAACTGCAGGAATACAATTATGATTGGATCACTGAGTGCATGTAAACACACTCATTGATTTACATTAAAACTTAAGGATGTTTTTTCCTTCAGCAATAGACTGTAGTTAAATTAGTACATACGTTTACATACTATTAAATTGAACATACTTTTTAGCAAGGTATTACACAAACTAAGAAATTCTACGTTTTGACCACTTTGCGACCATTTTTTGCAGTTAAAAACATTTTATGACCACCCCTTTTTGTCCACCCACCCCTCCAAAGCCCCCCTGACCCAAACACACCAGTACACAGATTAAAGAAATTGTAGAATAATAATAAAATTGTAAGTCACTTATTGGGCCTCCACAACAATCCACAGATCTTTAGCCTGGCGCTGAAAAAATGCTCAAGTTCAGCGGTCAGTCAAGACCCTCCCTCAGCAAATAGAAATCCATAATTGACATTAGCCTGTGTACCTGTACCTGAGCTTGTATGCACTTGTCACAATTATTTTCTCAGTGTTGCACCGACTTTACAGATGTTCACGTCAAATTTTGCGGAAGGTTTGAATGGAAAACCAGCTATAGATAGTGTTAACCTTTAAACCTAAGCTTAACCTTTTGCACCACCAAAATAACAAGATGAAACAACTTGTTTTTAATATATTAAGCACATGGAAATGGTTTTAAAACCAGTTGTGCATGTTCAGCAATCACACAGCTGAACTCACACCAGCAGGAGCACATGGATGTAGAACTCTGAAAATGAGAGGTGAAATAGTTTCCAAAAAAATGTAATTACTCACTATAATATTACTAAATATGTGTTTCTTAAATCTGTAACTACACAGTTATTAGAGGCACCTCATATAAAGTGTGCCTAAGTTAATATAACATGGTTTTATTCAGAGCAATTCTAGACAATTTCTTTTGGTCCATTGATCATGAACCCATAAGATGTAAAGAGCAGCTGTTGTTTTTTTTTAAATTGAGATTTTAAGGCAAGGATGAAAAGTAAGAATCAATCCATCCCCTTATCTTTATTGAGAGAGATGAAGAGAGAGAGTGAGAGAGAGAGTGAAATAGAGCCATCATAAGGGCACTGAGGAATACTATGAGCACAGTGCCCAGCTTGGACCACACACACACACACACACACACACACACACACACACACACACACACACACACACCACACACACACACACACACACACCACACTCACAGACTGTAAATAACCTACTAGATTCACCAGGCATACTGAAGACCCTCCCAAGGCACCAACAAGGGCTGCGATGGTCAGTTAAAATCCAGGACTACAGATGCCAAAAATGTATTAATTATAAAAAAGAAGATATAGTACCCTTGGAATTGGAAGCCAAATTCCAAAACCAAGACTGATTCAATGACCAACTTTTGAGTTATTTTTAATATAGTTTTTACCAAATTGTTTTTCCCACACTGTAAAAAAAAGCTGTAACTTTACAGTATATATTTTACGGTAAAATACTGGTTTTTTTTTTATTTTACAGGATTATATTGCAAAAGACCGGGCATTTAGAGCAGTGCACTGGTTTACAATAACATACCACACAGCGCAGTTTACAGTAATTTACTTTTGCCTGTAAACTTACAGGTTATTACAGTAAATATTTTACAGTACTTTACTGTACATATCCTCTTACAACAAGTGAATAAAAACTGGAGTTCAGAAAATGATTACAGAGAAAATATGACTCCAAGTGACCACATGCAGTATCTGGTAGGCCACCAAAACTGACCCCATCAGATAAATCATCCATCCTCACATCATCCATAACCATCTGTTTGGCTCTTCCACCTCATGAGAACTCCAGCACATAATCAGGGCAGTGAAGAGGATCATCGGATGTATCTGCCAACACTTCAGGACATCAACAACAGCAGGGTTGAAAGCAGCTGACCCCTCTCATCATGGACATCACCTCTTCCAACCACTTCCCTCTGCTAGAAGATTCAGGGTCATCAAAGCGAGCACAGCCAGACAGAGCTGTCGCTCATTAACCACAGTGGACACCTTGCACTTTAAACATAAACTGAACATAACAAACTTCATTACTGTATCACAATAACTCCTCTGTGCTTATTGGCACAACTGAACAGATGTTGCTTTTTTACAATGTTCATATCTTTTTGCAATATTCCCTGTAAAATAGTTATTATATATCTCCTACTACTCAGACCTGCAAATGTGGAGATATTTATACCTGCATTATACAAATATGCACACCTTTTACTAATATTTTTCCATTTTATTACCAACTAGTTACCATTAGTTAGTAACAACTAAAAAGTTTGCATGTTATTTTTAGGTAAGAATAACTTACTTACCATTATTTTACAATTTTATTATCAATTTGTTACCAGTATAATTACTAACTTATTAATTAATAACAGCTAAAAAGTTAGTGTGTTACTTTTAGGTTACTATTAATTGTTACCATTGTTTTAATTTTTCATGTTATTTTTAAAATGTATCGTTATTTTTAGATTATGATAACTTTACTATCATTATTTTATTATTTTATTACCAATTTCCTACTAGTATAATTACAAACTTGTTAATTAGTAACAACTAAAAAGGTAGCATGTTATTTTTAGGTTACTAGAACTTACCATTATTTTACCATTTCATTACCAATTTGTTACCAGTATAATTAACAACTAGTAGCAACTGAAAAGTTAGCGTATTTTTAGGTAAAAATAACTGTTCCATTATTTTATAATTTTACTACCAATTACTACCAATTAGGTTAGTATAATTTGTTACTAATATTTTATCATTTTATTACCAATTTATTACCAGTATAATTACCAACTTATTGATTAGTAACAACTAAAAAGCATGTTATTTTTAGGTTAGTATAACTTGTTACTGTTATTTTATTATTTTACTGCCAATTTGTTACCAGTACAATTATTAACTTATTAATTTGTAACAACTCAAAAGTTAACATGTTATTTTTAGGGCTAGTATAACTTGTTACCATTATTTTATCATTTTATTACCAACTTGTTACCACTACAATTACCAACTTATTATTTAGTAACAAAACAACTGCATGTCATTTTTATTAGTTATTACTGACTTAGCATTAAGCAACAACTAAAAAATTGCATGTACTTTTTAGGTTAGTATAACTTCTTACTATAATATTACTATATTGTTATATCCTTACCGATCTGCAATGTAAAGTGTTACCAATATTCCTGTAGATTTCTTTGATAAACCGAGGTCTCTTGAAAAGAATGCGTAAAGTGAGAAAGGGAGCAACCCTGAGAGCCATTTCAGTATTGTACATGCAGATATCTGTCACATTAGCAACTCTAGCAGCGCTAGCTAATGAGCTTCTCCTCACTCTTATGTTTCAAAATTGCTTATAATTACACAGCAGCGTGTTCATTTTGAAAACACCAGGGTTCTGTGATATTTTTCAGTCGGTCTGATCCTAGGTGAGATGCCACATGATCTGAAAAGTGGAAAATCCAGCATGGTTTCATCTTCACAGGTTAGCACACATTGTGCCGACTGCAATTAAACACCATCTGAGGGGAATTTTAATGATACAGAACGAGCATGAACAAAGTGCTGTTATGGCAGATAATGAGGTGTGTAAGCGTGTGAGCGTCACCGTCACCTTATGAATATGCCATTATAGGCCGGGGTCAGATTCCTCTAGGTGTTCTCCATTATGATTTAAATAGAGCGTAATAAGTTCTAATTGTTCTGTTCAGCCAAAGTTCCTCTCCGGCGTTCCGGTTTTCCATTTTCAGAAGGCGCGTTCCGCCCTGACCCGGAGTTTTGCTTCCGCTCCGGCTCCAGCACGGGCTGCAAATTGAGTTTCCCAAAGCAATCACAGAGCTTTTCAACAGCGAACACCACGCATTTGTGTGAAGGACTTTAATGCGGCCTACTGCTGAATCTCCTTAGTGCTTAGCAAGCTGTTTGCATTAGCGTATGGAGTCTAAACAGCTCCATTCCTTTCCTACACGTTCTCTTATCAAATCCGCACTGCGCCACGAGCCGAAGAAAGAATGCAGCGGGTTTTGTTGCACAGGAGAAGAAGGAGAAGTGACAGAGCGTGGAGTTTTGCGGATGAATAATGCAAGCTAGCGATTTGTCCAGAATCCGGAACGAGGGGAGGAAAAGGTAGAATGGAGAGACGAATAACAAGAGGTAATTACATCCCCGGAGAGATAGAGCAAAAGGAGGAAAATGGGACATGCAGGTAGAGGATAACAGTTGAAGGAGATACAGAGGTGGAGAGAATGTGGGAGCAACAGAGCAAAAGAGCAAGACAGAGCAGATGGGAACAAAAACAATAGAAACTTCAAATCCTTTTCTGGACTTTTTCCTTCGAATCCTTTGGTTCCGCAACAACAGACGAACAACAGAAGCACTAGACAAACAGGGTAGAAAGTGAGAGTATGTAGGGGTGGAATGATTGGGCCTGGTGGGCCTAGGCCTATCCACTTTTATCACAGGACCACCCAAAATGATGACTCAAATGTACTTTAAATATTACAATCTTATCAAATAAATCAAAAATGCAAACAAAAATTAACTGGCACTGTCAAAGGACGCCACCTTTGCACGTCCATTTGAGAGATTTCTGCCCTGCTAGGTCTGCCCTAGACAACTGTAAGTGCTATTATTGTCCAATGGAGTCTAGGAGTAACATCAGCTCAGCCACAAAGTGGAAGACCACACAAACTCACCGAGCAGGTCTTGTTGGTTGCATCGTTGTTTAAAACAAGACTTAAGAGTTTTATTTTTTACATGTATCTCAGTCGTTTTTTTTCGCTTTAACAATGACACTAACGATGACATTTCCAGTTATGGTCGCTACTTTGTCCAAGGAGGTGAAATTCAAAGTTCGGCCAACCCACAAATCTGTTATTCCCATCCAAAATGACAACATTAATCGATCAGCTTTATCAAACGCAAGTTCACTTTGATTACAAAGTTATTTTGGAAATTACAATCGAAAATTGTAGAAAATTCCAAGTATTTTCCCCTGTACATACTTTTCAACCTCGCTCTGAATCATCTTTCCTTGGGCTCCGAACCTTTTCTTCTGACATCTTGAAAGGAATCCAGTGCTTTCCAACCCCATCTAAGTCACACAGATAGTTTTGACGTGTTTCCCTATTTTTGGAAAACAACTGAAAACTCGTTGACTATGGAAAACACCTACAAGCAACTGGGAAGGTGCTGAATTGAACTGAATCATAATCAGAAATTTTTAATTCAATCAAGAGAATTATACATTTTTTTGTAAAACTCTGTTAGGAATTTAAGTCAAAGATATTCATGAACAAAACTCTACACTCTTAAAAAAGGATGGTTCTTCAGGGATTCTTTAGTAAATGGTTCTGTATAGACCCATGAACACTCAAAGAACCATTTGTATGATTAAAGGCTTCTTTGCATCATTCTATATAGAACCTTTTCAAAAGGGGTTCCATATAGCACCAAAAAGGGTTCTTCTATTGCTAAGCTTGACATCATAACAATAGAGGAACCTTTTTTGGTGCTATATAGAACCATCCATAGCACATGCTCCATCAATCTGAGGAACCTTTTCATGATGCAAAAACCCTTCTATCAGGTAAAAGGTTCTTCGAGTTCTGTCTAGAACCATTTTCTTTACTAAAGAACCCATGAAGTACCTTCTTTTTTAAGAGTGTAGGGCATGTATTTTAGGTAGTAATGCATCTTCAAATGTTTATTCATAGAATTCAAACTGCCTGCTGGCTTCTACTATAGGTGAGGTTTCGAATCAAGGAAATGTAAAAATTATCATCTATGGTTTTTTATGGTTGTTCACAATCAGAAAAACAACACTAGAGACTCTTTTCTTTGGGAAGTGATGGAGCCACAGTGGTCAGCAGGATTTTCATGCACCTAATGAAGCAGAAGTGCCACCACCTTTTATTACTGTCCTTCCATACATTCCAGAAGCGCAATTGTTCATAGCGGAATCATTTCCCATTTCCATTTTTCTCCTCACGCTAGACCAATTTCACCTCTATTTACATGTCATTTAAGACTAAGCATATTCTGATTGAACCTTCAGGATTTTCCTCTCTTCCATGCCTTTTGTTCTCCATCTGTTCATCGAAATGAGAACGAAATGGTTGGAAAACAGACACTTTTGCTCCACTCATTCCTTTTTTTCCTGTTCATTATCCATTTGCCTTTTTCTCATTCCAGTTACTTCCATCACGCAAATGTGAAGTTTATGATCATGTGCTTATTTCTCTGACTGTAGCTGTAGTGCAGTGGAACGCTGTGTGGACACCTGGGAAAAATGACTATTGGCCAGATATGACAAAATTAGTGATCCCCCTAATGATCTATGCTATGCTAACCCATATGGTTGCTAAGGTGTTGCTAAGTCACAGCTATGCTATCCCAGGTGGTTGCTAAGGTGGTGCTAGGCCATTGCTATGCTATCCTAGCTGGTTGCTAAGCTGTTTCTAGACCATTGCTATGATTGCCCAGGTAGTGGCTAAGGTGTTGCCAGGCTGTTGCTATGATATCCTAGGTGGTGGCTGAGATGTTGCCAGGCCATTGCTGTAGTATTCCAGGTGGTTGCTAGGCTGCTGCTATGATATCCCAGGTGGTGGTTAAGATATTGCCAGGCCATTGCTGTGGCATTTCAGGTGGTGGCTAAGGTGTTGCTAGGCTGTTGCTATGATATACCAGGTGGTGGCTAAGGTGTTGCTAGGCTGCTGCTGTATGCCAAGCCAAATGGTTGCTTAGGTGTTGCTAGGCTGTTACTATGATATCCCAGGTGGTGGCTAAGGTGTAGCTAGGCCACTGCTGTGGTATGCCAGGTGGTTGCTAGGCAGTTGCTATGATATCCCAGGTATCAGTCCCGAAAGCACAAGCACACTATTACCGTATTGGCGTTATGATCAACTTAAATAAACTATAGCCATTCAGTACATGTGTCAATATTAGATTTGACCACATCATTTGATCAAGAGAGGAAGTAAGAGGGGGGAGAAGGGACATCCTAGCCTGGTTACCCTATTTGGTTATCCCCCCAAGTGAATAGTTTGTTATTAGTATAATACATGCTACGAACTCCTCTAGGACTATGATGTCTCTTCACTACAGTTAGCCATCAGAACAGAACAGTACAGAAGCAGCGGAGAGAAAAAGTCCAGTGGAGTGGAGGTAAATATGTCTGTCTTCACTCTCAAATCCTCAAACCATTGCCAGCTGCCATGTCGGATTTTAGAGCCTGTTTTGACAAGCGACCTTCATGTGTCAATTTGCTTTTGTTCTTTTGTTTTTTTTTTTTTTTCTTTTATGAGGACAAGAAAGAATCACTGCAGGCCATTATCTCCCCCTCGCTCGCTCTATCTCTCTCTCACTTTTCCTTTCTGCCTGCCTCTCTAAGCACAGCAGTACCTTTTGACTCTACCTTAACGGTCTGTTAACAGAACAATTAGAGGATGTCAGTGATACGGTTTGTTTTCCATCTGTGCGTGTGTGCAGCAGACATTTTCAACCAGCTTTGATGTTATTCCACGCGTCAAAGTGCTAGCGCCTAGCCTGACACTCTTTGTTTTCTTTTCATTTCTTTCTCTCGTATTATTTGACCCGTCTTTTTTATCGTAAGGAAACAGGAGAACAAACACGGAGAAGTTAAGCGTGACATTTTCTCAAAATAACGAGCCGCGGATTAATTTCACAAAGGAAAACATTCCCCGTGATGGTGAAACGTGTGTTTTGCTAGCGTGTTTGGCGAAGATTAACACACGCACACACAACATTCCAGAAAACATGATGAATACACTAAAATAATTCTCACACTTCTCTCTCTCTCTCTCCCTCTCTCTCTTCTCTCTCTCTCTCCCTCTCTCCCTCTCTCTCTCTCCCTCTCTCTCTCTCTCTCATTCTCTGATGTCAGTCAACATTAAGCCTCATGTCATTTCTGTCACTATTGCTCCAGGCTGTTGCTTTCACACTCGCCTTCACCTCTGCTTCTGTGGGGCACCAGACCCTCTAATTTCTGGGGACTCGAGTCAGCAACTCGGACTCTAGGACTCACAACCCAACTCTGAGTTACCCCTAACTAACTCCTGACTTGACTCAGACCTGTCCTTAACTGACTCACGACTTGGGCTCTCACTCATCCTTAACTGACTCCCAACTCGACTCAGACTCACCTTTAACTGACCACGATCCAACTCAGATTCTCCTTTAACTGACTCAAAACTTGACTCAGATTAATTCTCTACTAACTCGCAACTCAGCTCAGACTCACCCTTAGCTAAGCATGATCCAACTCAGATTCTTCCATAAGTAACCATGGCCCCACTCAGATTCGACCTTTAACTGACTTAAAACTCGACTTGACTCAGACTCGTGAGCCAACTCAGACTTGTGAGCCAACTCAGATTTGCCTTTATCTGACTCAAAACTCATCTCAAATTCATTCTTTACTGACTCGCAATATAACTCAGACTAGTGACTCAACTCAGACTCGCCCTTAACTGACCCGTGGCTCGACTTACACTCAGCCTTAACGGACTCACAACTCGGATTCACCCTGAACTGACTTGCGACTCGACAAGTACTCATCTTTAACTGACTTATAACTTGACTTGTACTTGGCTTTTAATGACTCACAGCCCAACTCAGATTTGCCCTTAACTGACTCGTGACTAGACTCACACTCCAAACTGACTCATGACTCAACTTGGACTCAGCCTCAGCAGACTTGTGACTTGACTCGCCCTTAATTCACACTTAGTTCTCGACTCTGAATCCCTTAATTAACTTTGAAATGCTGTAACATTAACGTAAGAATATGTATGTATATAAATTTTACAATTTTCCATATAATGCCATTTTGGAGATACTGGATTTTTTCTTTGAAAGCAACAGTATACTAAGATATGATATAATTTAGTCTAAGAACAAGCAAAGAGGAAAAACAGTAACAGATGTTTGCAGCTTCTGGAGAACTGTCATAGAAATGTGTACCATCGTATACGAGCATGCTAATCAATCAAACCATTCACACTAGTACTGACCTTAGCACCAGCTGTCGTTCAGGTCAGAACTCATGAGCCAATAGTAAGACAGACTGCTAAGAGCATTGCATTAGGCCTCTGGCCTGGAGTGCACAAGTTATGCAGTGGGAGGGTGGTAGCCTAGTGTTAAGACAGGTATGCCAGCAACCAGTATTCCCAGTTGTGTTCCTGGGTGAAGCACATAACCCCCCACTGTAACCCCTATAACCACATAAGCCCCAGGTAGTGCCTCTGAACTGGCAATGCTGTGGGGACGGCCAGCAGCCTTATTTCAAGAGAGGTGAGCCAGCAACCAGAAGGTCACAGGCTCAGATCCCAAGACTGACTTGATATTCTTGGCTGTGCCTTGGTTGTGCCAGATCTTTGGTTCTAAAGGGAACCAAAAAGCATCTTATGGAATGATGTCATAGAAGAGCCACTTCATAAAGAACATGGTGGATGGATTTTTAAAGAAGTGTTTTTGCGCAACAGATATGCAAATCTAAAGGACCTTTTTAACATTTAAAGAACCTCAATATAATATAAAAGTCCTATACCTACACTACTTACAGGTTTTTTCCTGAAACCATATATCCAAGCCAAGAGCCGTTATTTTTAAGAGTGTGGTCAGCTCTAACGGAAACAGGCCGGCCACTTTGCTTCAGCTTCTTAAGCTAGCTAAATGCTCATATCTTGATTAGCTTGCAGGCCTAAAACACCTCAGCCTGCAATTTAAGTGCAACATAAGCAACTTTTATTAAACCTGACAGTTTTATGAATAATCTATGAGATTGTAATTTATTAATTTATTCATGTCGTTTGTAATCAAGTTGAATGTTCCCAATGTGTGGAAGGTAGCTTGCTATAAGCATGAGGATAGCCTGTGAGCTGAGTGCTGCCAAATATACACATATATTTTGCTTTTTTGGGGGGGTAGGTGTGGAGAAGTGGTCATGTAATGCCACTGAACGCCTCCGGCTACAGGACACTGGACACCACTGGGGACAGACACAGTGTGGAAAAACTAACAGATGGACTAACAGATTTTTTTCCACCCACCTAGACAGCAACTCATGCATCAATCCATCCATCCAGGGATATGAAGTATAGCTGGAAATGAAGTGTATATCCATATGTATACTGTGTATATTTGTGTTTTCTGTTTTGTAGAAGTCAATGTTGTTCATTTGCATTTCCGTTAAGTAGCTGTATTTGAAAGTGCTAGCATTAACTGATGGCCAATCTGGTCAATTGATCAGCCTAGTGATTGATGCACATGTTGATTTAAACGAGTATTGATTACCTTGACCAGGGGCATTCAGTGTGTCGTCGTAAATGGATACTCTAAATCATCATGACTCATCCCGACCCTCTCAGAGCTCATGCGCAAGGTGATTCTAACATTCATACGTTATTGCTGTCAAACAATTATCATCTATGTATATTGCAGTTGGCATTTCTTGTCATTTAATCATGTTCATATCATATTATAAATGTGTTTAATGTAGAAACTTTCATGTGATAAGTAGGTTTTTTAAATCCAGTTATCACTGCAATGATAATGCTAATCATTACTAGCACCTCCATGGCATTTCCAGTGTTAAATTAGTATCAAGCTAACGGTGATGGATATCAGGTTTTCCCATACTGGGTTTGAAACTACATATGAAAGATCTAACCGAAAAACATTTAAAGGTTGCAAGACATTCGTTACTTTATATTTTGTACAGTGAATCCTTCTATTTGAGGCCTAACAGTAACCAAGAAGCTTGCTAGCTTGTTAGCTTTCCTGAATTAAGATCGTGAGAAGCAGTAATTGCTAAACCAACTTCTAAGACTGAACTTTGGAGGTGCTAGAAAAACATCCCTGCAGATTTCTTTGAGAAACTGAAAGCGAGTCTCCTGAAAAGAATAAAAGCTAAACACACTAAATGCTGAAACATATGATACATTAAGTTATTGAAGCTTCTGTGTAATTCATTATGTGAAATATTTGTTTTATGCCTTTCCTGATGTTACTGTATTGTAACCTGCACAAGCTACAGTCTTACTTCCTGCTCTAAAAAAGGGCAGGGGCGTGGCTAAAATAAGGCTCCGCCTTTGGACTAAAACTCTGTGTTTTGATAGTGACATGAAAATGTGGGACATTTTTTAATAAAGTTTTTTATTTAAAAATGAAACTAATCGTAATTGTAATTATTTATGTTGATTTTTTACAATTTGATAAAAGTAGGCGAAAAATTAGAATGAACAAAATTAGAGAAATTCAAAGAAAAATGATGTTTTTTCATCTTTGTCATCAACATTATATACAATATATCAAATATTTTGAAACGGCTTAGAATGTGGGTCAGCCAATCAGATTTTAGGACCATCCTTTACATGTTTTATAGTAGCTATTTTACTGGCATCGCATTTTCACAATGAACATCAAAGTTGCCACAGTATTTAACACTGAACGTCAGCTGATGCATCGTTATATATCGCTGCCGACAGAACAAAACCTCGTAGCTCGTATTTTGTCGTTTTCTGGTTTTTGACAGAATTTGAAAATGCCTGTTGTCCTTTACATTGTCTGTAAAATTCATTATGAATGAATCAAAAGAAACGGCCCAAAATGACTTGGAAATATGTCTGGTTCCATTGACTTACATTAAAAGTAAAGTGTGTTTTTTCCTTCTCCTGTAAAGTTACCATGTTGGAGATACGAGGTTTTGTTCTGAAAACAGTGATATGTTTTATATATATTGAGGTTTAGTTTTAGAATATTTAGTCTTTAGCTGTGGATGTCAACACACACACACACACACACACACACACACACACACACACACACACACACCTCCAGACTGGAACATGGAGTCTCTGACTGAAAAGTAGAACACAGCAGCAGTAGCGTGTGTGTGTGTGTGTGTGTGTCGGGGGGTGTAGGGATCCATCCCTTGAGAAACTGTGTTCGGTTAAATCATAACACAGTCTGTCACTTTGGAGAAATTAGGGACACAACCTTTACAAGAAAGGAAGAAAGGAAGAAAAAAGAAATTGACTAAAAAGAAATTGGACACATCTGAGAGATGAGAAACGCAGGGTAACATTGAGAGTTTGCACAGATCACTCTATAAAACTGGTTCAAAGCCAGAGTTTAAAACCATTTCGGACTTTTAACTAACTTGGACTTTAGACTGAAATCTTTTGCTTTCAATGACCCTGTAGCTTAATTATGTTTATTAAAATTAATAATTAACCATTCCATTTTCTCACTCACTATCAGACTTTACCAAAGGTTTCAGTTGTGCCTGTTTTGCTTTCACACTCACATTCACCTCTGCTTTTATAGGGGCACCAGACCTTCTAATTTCCTGGGACTCGAGTCAGCAACTCGGACTCTAGGACTCGCAACTTAACACAATCTCGCCACTAACTGACTCACAACTCACCTCAGAGTTACCCTTAACTAACTCCTGGCTTGACTCAGACTTGTCCTCAGCTGACTCACAACTTGACTCTCACTTATGCTTAACTGACTCGCAACTCAACTCAGACTCGCCCTTAACTGACCATGACCCAACTCAGATATGCCTTTAACTGACTCAAAACTCAACTCAGATTCATTCTCTACTGACTCGCAACTTGACTCAGACTCGCACTTAACTGACTCATGACTCAACTCGCACTCGCCCTTAACAGACTCGTGACTCAACTCAGACTCACCCTTGACTGACCATGACCCAACTCATATATGCCTTTAACTGACTCAAAACTCTACTCAGATTAATTCTCTACTGACTTGCAACTTGACTCAGACTCATGACTCAAGACCCAATTCAGATTCACCTTTAACTGTCTCAAAACTTATCTCAGATTCATTCTCTACTGACTCGCAATTCAACTCAGACTCGTGACTCCAGACCTTCTAATTTCCAGCGACTTGAGTCAGCAACTCGGACTCGAACTTACCATGACCCAACACAGATACATTCTCTACTCACTCATTCTTCACTCAACTCGCACTCGCCTTTAACGGACTCATGACTCAACTCAGACTCGCCCTTAACTGACTCATGACTCAACTCGCACTCGCCCTTAACAGACTCATGACTCAACTCAGACTCGCCCTTAACTGGCCATGACCCAACTCAGATAAGCCTTTAACTGACTCAAAACTCAACTCAGATTCATTTTCCACTGACTCGCAATTTGACTGAGACTCGTGACTCAACTCAATAAGGCTCCGCCCACAGACTAAAACTCTTTGTGTTTCGGTAGTGACATGAAAACGTGAGAGCACCTTGTGTGTACATTTAACGCAATCCTCTTTGGCATGTTTGGTATTTGTTGATATCAAAACAAACAAAAAATATGTGACTATATAATTTATATAACATTACATAACTACGTAATTACTCACTTTCAATAATCTTGCAAAACAAGAGTAATAACTCTGGAATTTTATGAGTTAACTCTGTCTTACGATTTTAATCCTCTTCCCCACCTTCATTTCTAATTGTCCTCATACTTAATAATTAATTGAGAATTATTTATCAGTGATATTTCCCAGCAACAAAAGACCATAATATGTATAATCAAAAGAATTAATTAGCTGTCAAACTGGCTAATGAGGACGTCCAGTGTGTAATTAGTAGCTCTGAAGCTGTACGAGGAGCAGGAGGAGCAGCACATCCACCTTATCAAAGCCATCACATTCCATAAGGGAGGAGTTGGCTCTTAACGAGCTCCAATGAGTGGTAATGAGATAATTAGGGAGATAAGGAGGGCTGTCACCAGTGGAAGGTGCTTCAGCTGTGCTGTTTCAGTCTGAAGCTTCTTTAGACTCTATATTTAGACTAAAAAGAACTCTTATTTTGTATTTTAAAGAAAGATACCCTTATTAAAATATAAACATTATGTGTGCTGTGTTTTACTATGAATACAGTTAAAAGCTTAAACACAAAATATTTTTATTTTGTTGTTATTATTGTTATTATTATTACTATTATACATTTTATTTTAATATTTGTTTACATTGTATCCTAAAAATTGATCATTTATTCATCATTAGTTTTTTTTTATTTAGTTATTTTTTTATTTAGTTATTATTATTTAGTTAGTTTTATTTATTTATTTACTATAATTTTTCTGTATGTTTATTACCTATGTTTTATGTATTTTAATAAAATTAAAAGTCCAATCATATTATTATTAATTATAGTTATAAAAATGATTTTTTTATTATGTACTATTTTACAGGTTTTATTGTGTATCTTTTTA
Source organism: Colossoma macropomum (assembly GCF_904425465.1). Lineage (NCBI taxonomy): Eukaryota > Metazoa > Chordata > Actinopteri > Characiformes > Serrasalmidae > Colossoma > Colossoma macropomum. The sequence continues at coordinate 2,327,945 of NW_023495515.1, forward strand.
GTATTCTATCTTTTTTATCATTTAAAATTATTGTTTTACATTATATTCCTTTGTCCTGTTGATTTTTTTTATCTTTTTTTATTATCTTAATCAAACCTTTTATGCCATAAAAGATTATAAATAAATAAGATTGAAATAAAAGATGTGAAAATAAATATACACAGATGACAGCATGTGATAAACAAGCCATGTAAACACAATTGTCACATTCTGTTTACATAAACATAAAGAAATTAATCAACCTAATCAAAGTTTCAACCACAACCACAGCCATATACAAAAGTTTGGGCACCCCTGCTCAAATTCATTTTTATTATTTTTTTAAAATGAAAAATAAATACATATCTTCTACAGAGAACAAACATCTACACATTTTAAAGCACAATTACTGTTTATTTACTGAAATGAAAATGCTGGACAACAAACAAAGCGTAAAATGTAGGGTGTGCAAAGGTTACGGCAAAATATTCAATTTTATGTTACTTTTTTAAAATTTGTTAAACTCAGCAATTAAATAGAAATTGTGCACAAAAATTAGCAGAAAAATCACATTTTAATTTATTCCCTGTATAAAATATGCTGAATATCAACAAAATAATTTAGCTCAAACTTTTACATACGACTGTATTAGTCCCTTACACTGGACGACAGCAACTGGCGTAAAACATACACTGATAAATGGATGGAAGTCGCGTTGGACGGCATATTTGATGAGGACGAAAGCAACGTTACAAAACGAGGAGAGGAGAAAGCGGCAAAAAGGACAGCAGCAGTGGACGCACCAGTGAACGTGTATATATAAATAAATGAGTGTACGTCTGTACGTGTATGCGTGACATACCTGGACGCTCGGGTGGTGCATGTTGGACGAATGGTTGCACCGTCGGCTCTGCATTTGGACACACTCAGTGCTGTTAAGGGACAAAAAGAGAGTGATGGAGGAGAGGCGAGAAGAAGGTCCGAGGGGACAAGTGGACCGAAAAGGACGGACGACAAAAAAAAAATGACCAAGCGGGACGGGGCCTGCGCACGCCTCCCTGAAACGCAGCTGTTACGGTCAAAGACACGCACACACACACGCACAAAGACTGACAGAACCAGCCGCGTGGCAACTTGACCTTCCTGACCTCTCCTAGCTCTCATCTATTTTAATATTAATCCAGCACATCTGGTGTGAGTGTATGCAGAAAGCTGGCTGTGACAGGATTAACTGCAGCCATTGTGCACCAACCCCTGGGGTGGGACGTCCTGTGGCCATGGTCCCAACGGGACATCCACACACACACACACACACACACACACATGCCCTCCACATGCTTTCTTCCACCATCTATCCCTCCATCACTGACCACTCTCTCAACCCACCTTAATTAAGTAGGTGATGTGTTATTAAGCCAAATTTGAAGGATTAAAAAAAACTGGCAAGAGGTTTCAAAATTGTCAAAAAATAAGCAGTATTCTCTGCTCTGAAATGCTGGGGGCGTGTCCACTGAAGGCACTGAAACCACACCCAATCGCGGGAATGGTTCAGCCTCAAGTGTCAAATACCACTATGACCTGAAAAATGTCCAGCAGCTTTACTGGACTTGTACAGCGAATACAACGTATACATGTTTGAGCCACCAGAGCCGAATCTAATTCGGAGCCAAAAGACACTGACCTCCCCAAGAATCAACGTTCCTCTTAGTCTGCAAAAGACTAAGAGGAAAAACATCTCACAAGTGAAAACACCATTTTGCAATATAAATAAATGTAATATCATTACTCTAATAGTGAATTATGTTGCCTGTAATTGTTGCCTAATTATGATAGAAATGGTGGTTAAAGCAGAAGTTAGGACAACACTGGGGTTATGCTAAAGCTAGGACAGTAGGAAATTCAGTCTAGTTAGGATGTACCTGTGATACTGTTTTCTTATCTGGATTAAGGGATAGATTATGAACTTAAGAACTGTTGCTCTGTAATAGCTTCTGTCCTGAATTCAGTCCTAGCTGAAGTTGTCATGATGACTAAACAGATAAGATTTCAGAGTTCCTTATGAAAGGGGACTATCTTTTATCTAATCTCCTCAGAAATATCTCCTGAAAAATGAATAACTTGTACTTATTGGCTGTTTTAACTGGGGATTAAACAAATGAATGATGGTCTGACTTTTGCATAGTACTGTATACAAATAATAGTGTTTCCATCTGCTCTATATGAGAGCATTAAATTCTCCACAACTGTAAAAACTTGAAAAATAAATACAAATTGCTCAGAAAATTTCAATTAATCAGGATAAGGCACCTTGGGAGCTGTCAAGCCTTGCGCAGCCATTTAATATAACTTAAGTAGTTCCATACTTGCTTGGTCTGAGATTTGCCACGAGTATTTTAAAGGACTAGTTGAAAAGGCAAGGAGTGTTCTTTAAAGTGTTTAAAGTGTTCTTTACTTTTGGAAATGTAATTTTGCAAGTATTCATTTTCAAAAAGCACTTGAACAAAGTACAAATCTTCCAAAATAATGCTTAAATATAGTGATGAAGTATTATTTCTCAAGTATGTTTCACCCTTGCCTGCCCTTTGAGATGTGCAACAAGTACTTTGTATTTACATTGTTTTATATTATTGTATATTATCACGAAAATGTTTATCCACCTTAAGTGAGCGTACAAACGTACAGTGGGGCAAAAAAGTATTTAGTCAGCCACTGATTGAGCAAGTTCTCCTACTTAGAAAGATGAGAGAGGTCTGTAATTTTCATCATAGGTACACTTCAACTATGAGAGACAAAATGAGAAAAAAAAATCCAGGAAATCACTTTGTAGGATTTTTAAAGAATTTATTTGTAAATTATGGTTGAAAATAAGTATTTGGTCAATAACAAAAGTTCAACTCAATACTTTGTAACATAACCTTTGTTGGCAATGACAGAGGTCAAACGTTTCCTGTAAGTCTTCGCCAGGTTTGCTTCACTGTAGCTGCTATTTTGGCCCATTCCTCCATGCAGATCTCCTCTAGAGCAGTGATGTTTTGGGGCTGTCGCTGGGCAACACAGGCCACTCCAGAACCTTGAAATGCTTTTTACGGAGCCACTCCTTCGTTGCCCGAGCGGTGTGTTTGGCATCATTGTCATGCTGGAAGACCCAGCCACGTTCCATCTTCAATGCTCTCACCGATGGAAAGAGGTGTTGGCTTAAAATCTCAGGATACATGGCCCCGTTCATTCTTCCCTTAACACGGATCAGTCGTCCCGTCCCCTTTGCAGAAAAACAGCCCCAAAGCATGATGTTTCCACCCCCATGCTTCACAGTAGGTATGGTGTTCTTGGGATGCCACTCAGCATTCTTCTTCCTCCAAACACGACGAGTTGAGTTTCTACCAAAAAGTTCTATTTTGGTTTCATCTGACCACATGATCTTCTCCCAGTCCTCTTCTGGACCATCCATATACTCTCTGGCAAACTTCAGACGGGCCTGGACATGTACTGGCTTAAGCAGGGGGACATGCCTGGCACTGCAGGGTTTGAGTCCCTCTCGCCGTAGTGCGTTACTGATGGTAGCCTTTGTTACTTTGGTCCCAGCTCTCTGCAGGTCATTCATCAGGTCCCTCCGTGCAGTTCTGGGATTTTTGCTCACCGTTCTCATGATCATTTTGACCCCACGGGATGAGATCTCGCGTGGGGCCCCAGATCGAGGGAGATTATCAATGGTCTTGTATGTCTTCCATTTTCTTACAATTACTCCCACAGTTGATTTATTCACACCAACCTGCTTGCCTATTGTAGATTCACTCTTCCCAGCCTGGTGCAGGTCTACAGTTTTCTTCCTGGTGTCCTTCGACAGCTCTTTGGTCTTGGCCATGGTTGAGTTTGGAGTCTGACTGTTTGAGGCTGTGGACAGGTGTCTTTTATACAGATAACGAGGTCAAACAGGTGCAATTAATACAGGTAACGAGTGGAGGACAGAAGAGCTTCCTAAAGAAGTTACAGCTCTGTGAGAGCCAGAAATCTTGCTTGTTTGTGGGTGACCAAATACTTATTTTCCACCATAATTTACAAATAAATTCTTTAAAAATCCTACAAAGTGATTTCCTGGATTTTTTTTTCTCATTTTGTCTCTCATAGTTGAAGTGTACCTATGATGAAAATTACAGACCTCTCTCATCTTTCTAAGTAGGGAGAACTTGCACAATCAGTGGCTGACTAAATACTTTTCTGCCTGTTTTTTCAATTCCACTGCCGCCCGCAAGATATTGTTTTGGGTTCCGCTGGAATCCCACAGGCCTGCAGACCTCTACTAGCTGGTCACCTTGTATCTCAAAAAACAGTAACTTTAAAGGAAAATGGAAAAACATTTAAACTGTTATGTATGTTCATGTAGCGAAACCTTCTTCCAGGCAATTTTGGACCATTTCTGTCATTCCATTCACCACAAAATGTCTATTTAGCTGTTTTATGCAAATGACCAATCTGTTCTTGACACTCTGAGAGAAAAAAGTGGGGGTAGATATAAAGAGCAGAATGAAGCACACTAATAATTCACGTTACCAAGCATTCACGTAAGATTCTAGAGGACTTCATTGACCACACATTGCCATATGGGCCCACTGTACATCACCAATTCACTGTTTCTTCATTGATCCACTCACATCTTCCATTTAGCAAATTGAATACTCAATACATTTCAGAGAAGCTACAAAGTAGAAAAACAGAAATGTGGGGCAGCAGAAAGACCCAAAGGAGCCATCTTTCCATCTGAAGAGATCATACGTCTTCTATTCGTCTTCTAAGCACTAAATCCGCTCTGTCTATCTCCAAAGGCCTCCTTCTGCTAAGGAAAAGAGAAAGAGTCTTTCTCTTGTTCTCTTCAAAGCAAAGGAGCAATCAGTGATAAGACCATATAAAGAACACCTAAGATCTGTGACTGTTCAAACCTTTGGAGCACAAATGCACACACACACATTTGTTTTCATACAAACTGATGTTTTACCTCATGAAAGTCATTGTTTTTGTAAATATATGTTCATTCCAAATGTGATGCCTTGAAGACATTCCGAAAATGATGGATCAGGAGCATGTTTCCCACTGTGTTACATCACCTATCCTTTTAACGGCACTAAATAATCATTTAGGGGCTGAAGATATAAATTACTGTGTTCTGAAAGTGTAAATTTTTGCCATTCTTCTATTAAACATTCTTCACTTGTGCATCTGTACCGGCCATCGTTGTTGTATTTTGAGCTTAATAAGACACATTTTCAATGGGAGACAGGTCTGGACTGCACTCAGGTCAGTCTAGCATCCACACACTCTGATAATGCAGCCATGCTGTTGGAACATGTACAGAATGTTTATTTTTGTTGTCATGTTGAAATAAGCAAGAAGATCACCGAAAAAGACGGTGTCTAAAAGGCAGCATTTTGGTCCAACATGTGTTCAGGGTTAATGGTGCTTTCACAGATGTGCAAGTTATCCACTAATTTATTACTAAACCATGACAGATACTGGCTTTTGAACTTTACACTGGTAACAATCTGGATGGTCCTCTTCTTCTTTGATGGCAGAGAATGCAACCATTGTTTTTATAAATTATCTGAAAGGTTGACTCTTCAGACTACTATGCACTGAGTATCAGTCCATTTCAGATGAGCACGAGCCCAAAGAAGTCAGCTGCATTTCTGGATGTTGTTAATCCAACTTGCATTTGTGGATGCAGGTTTTTCAAAGTATAGCACATGTGGTGTTATCCATCAGACAAGCATGCCGGTTTTTAATGCAGTGCCATCTGAGAGGTGGAAGGTCACGGGCAATCACTTGTGGTTTTACTCACAGATTTCCCAGGATTCCCTGAATCTGTTGATATTATGCACTGTAGATGGAGAAATACCTAAACAATGTTGGACTATGTGCTGATGCACTTTTGTGGCGAGCCTCAACCCATCCTTGCTCATAAAGGACTCTGCCTTTCCTGGATGCTCATTAAATATGATTGCATCACCCATTTCAGGTGTTTTTAAACATTTTACAGTGTTCTTAGTCGTAAATTGCCCCGTCCCAACATGTTGCAGGCATCAATTTTAGAATGAACATATATTTCACATATATATTTATTAAAAAAAGTTTTTTAATAAGATAAAACTGATAAAACATGTATTGTGTTCATTTAAATACAGGTTAAAGTGGATATACAAATAATTGCTTTCTGTTTTTATTTGAATTTTACCTGCTGTCTCAACTTTGGTCCTGAACTGGTAAAGTGCTTTTTACTAAATGGGACACTGATATATTGGGACTTAATATAGGAATAATACTTTTGGGAAATTGCCTATAAGTACATCGCTGCTGTCGTACCAAAACCTTGTATCTCCATTTTTGTCATTTTTCAGTTTTTGACATAATTTGAAAATGCCAGTTGTCCTTTACATTGTGTGTAAATTTCCTGAAAATTGACCAACAGAAACGGCCCAGAATTACTAAGGAAAAAAGTCTGGTTCCATTGACTTACATTAAAAGTGAAGTAGTTTTTTTCCTTCTCCTGTAAAGGTTTTTTGAAGTATTTTGAAGATACGAGGTTTTGTTGAGACAGCAGCGATATACATATAATACATATGGATTTGTTAATATTAAATATAGAGACTTCAATATATCTAATACATAAAGCAGATATTATTATATACATAGTCTCAAAACAAAACAGTGTGTGTATACCAGGTTTATTACACACTGTGGCATGTTGTGGGGACCTTTCATCCTTGTGGGGACCCCAAGCTGGTCCTCACAAAGTAAACCATTAAATTTTAAGATGAAAGCAAGTTTTAAGGTGAGGTTAAATTTAGGGCTTGGCTTTAGGTTTAGGCTAGTGGTAGGCTAAGGTTTGGTTAGGGTTTGGGTAAGTCTCCAGGAAATTAATGGAAGTCTATGCAATGTCCCCAGAATCCACAGAAACAAATGTGTGTGTGTGTTTAAAGTACTGTGGCTGATTAAATGTATTGACAGTGGTCAGTGTGTTGATGAGATTATCATTGGCTTGCGCTTTGTGGACATGCACACTACCACCACACCCCCCAACACACACACACACACACACACACACGCACACAGACACACACACACACGCACACAGACACACACACACACGCACACACGCACAGACACACACACACATATAAATTGACTGTTGCCAAGATTTTCACATGATGCTGCCAAAAAGAACAGACTCTCTCTCTCACACACACAGCGAGAGAGAAAGAGAATAAAGATGTAAACAAGCTGAGAACACTCTCCTTTCACCTATCACACACACACACACACTCACAGCCTATTTTAGATTTAATGCTTTAAAATTGTAAATCATTTGGCAAGATCATAACAGAGTGAGAACAAAAAGGCAGAGCAGAGAGAGAGAGAGAGAGAGAGAGAGAGAGATATGTATCTGTGATGGTAATAACAGGCAAAGCTCTGTTTGTCTTTTTCTCAAAGCCTCTTTACACCGGTGTGCTATTCATACACATACAGCTGCAACCTGGCTTTCTGAATTCCCAAATAAGGGGTTCTAGTGGGTTATTTCGGGATCAGGGAAGTTTGAAGATGAAAGAGAGGGAGAAAGAGAGAGAGAGGGAGGGAGAGAGAGAGAGAGAGAGAGAGAAATTGTATGGTGACATTTTAATCTAAGCCTTCAGCATTCTGACTGACAAACTGCCAACTGAGATTTTATCTCCGTCTCTAGGTCTCTCTCTCTCTGTCTCTCTCTCTCTGACTCACACAAACACCTCCAAATCCCTGTGCAAGACACTCTCACCACCTTTAGCGCACCTACCTGTCAATCAAAGCAGAATCTAATCAATATGACACACCAAAAGAACAAAACTTATGGCACAAAATATCTCGCATCTCCAAAATGGGAACTTTACAGGAGAAGGTAAAAAGTTCTAAACTTGTAATAGAAATTAATGTAAAAAATATTTTTTACATGTCATTTGTGACCATTTCTGTTGGTCCGTTCATCATGAAATTTTGACAGAGTACAAAATGCAGCTTGCACTTTCACGTTATGTAAAAAAGTAAAAAAGGGCAACTAATTGAGATACACGGTTTTGGCACGACAGCAACGATAGTCGCTGTATTAATGGGGACGTACTGGCAGGAATCGTTAGCCAATGCTTATATGCAACATTTTTCACTTCTGTAGCTTCTTATTCTGATACACTCTGCGAAAAAAAGGCACTAAAGTGTCGCTGGGGTTCAGTACCTTTAGTTTCGGACGTATAGTAATGTGCAAAAGTTTTAGGTGTCTGATAAAATTATATTTAAAAAAGCATTTCGCTGTTGTTGGAACAAAACCTTGTATCTCCAAAATGATAATTTTACAGGAGAAGGAAAAAACATACTTTACTTTTAATGTAAGTCAATGGAACCAGACTTTTTTCCAAGTAATTTTGGGCCGTTTCCCTTGGTCCATTTATCTTGAAATTTACACACAATGTAAAGAACAACAGGCATTTTCAAATTATGTCAAAAACTGAAAAACGACAAAAATGAAGATACAAGGTTTTGTTCCGACAACAGCGTTTTATTTGTTTCCTCAGAAAAACACTAACATTCTAATAAATACAAATAACATCATTAAAATCCATCTATGGACCCTAAGCCGCAGCCTTCAGCAGTTTAGCTCTGCCCACTCACACTGAAATTATAAGGAGTGTTTCAGCCAGGACTGCTACACGATACAGGGCAGCCAATCAGCTTTGCTTTTCTAAATTATATTTAAAGACCTTAAAGACTTTTAAAAAATTCTGTATTTTTGTGTTTGTTTGCTTTTTTTGATAGTTCAAATGCTGGAACACTGAGATATTGACAAAAATATTATTGTTTACTGATCTTGCCAGATATAAGTTCAAATATCTGTTAAATATTAAATATATTTGCATTTTAAATATGCTAACTTTTGTGTATTTACAGTGCAAAAAATGGTAAACAAATGTTTCTTGACATATTTTTTTATTATTTTTAATATATTTATAGCTCCTGTAAAATTAAATGTAAACATAATGCAACATATTTAGAATCAACAACTTTAGAAGTGTGTGTCATTTTTTTCATATGTACATTTACATTTGTTGCATTTCTTTTACAGATGTAAGGTAAAAATACAGGTTATTACTGTATTTTAATTACAGCTTATTACTGTAAGTGTACAGCAGCTACATCACAGTAATCGTGTGGTGCAGGTGAGTGTGGACTGTTATTTACTGATAATACGGTTCAGTAAATTAACTGTAAAAGTAGTGTAACTAGCAGCCAGTAATTTAACGTATTTTTTTTTTACTGGTAATACGGTTCTATAAATTAAATGTAAAAGTAATGCAACTAGTAATTTAGTCATTTACTGTTAATATAGTTCTGTAAATTGACTGTAAAAATAATATCACTAGAAGCCAGTAATTTACCATAAATTTAATTATATCCTGTTAATATGGTGCGGTAAATTGACTGTAAAGATAATGTCACCAGTAGCCAGTGATTTACTGTCATTTTTATTTTTTTTTTACTGTTATGTAAATTGACTGTATAAGTAATGCCAGTAATTAACTGTAAATTTACAGTAATTTTTTTACAGTGTAGGTTTATGAATGAAGTAAAATGAATAAAATGTAGATATGTTAGCACAGTGGACCAGAATCATAAACGTTGGGGTCTTCTGGAGTAAAATTAATACATAGTCAAATATCAGTTTAGAATATCAGTGAAATCTAAACATCTGTGCATACTGATCATATTTTTACCTGCCAATAGCGATATGACTCCGATATCATTGTGCATCCCTCACACACACACTCATACACCCACACACACACACACACACACACACACACACACACACTCATAAACACTGATCAGTGCACAGCATCAGCAAACCAACAAAACACACCAGCCCGTTAGATCCCGGAAATGTCCCAGAACCTTTCAAATCTCTCTCTCTCTCTCTCTCTCTCTCTCTCTCTCTCTCTCTATCATATATCACTCTATTAATCAGTCAACACACACACACATGCATGCCCAGGTCACCACACACATTTAGCGTTGCATATCATTGCAGTCTGTCAGAGCCTCACACCTCTGAATCGATCACGGTGCAGGAGCTTTAACGTAGGCTTTTAAAAATGATTTAACTTTGTTTTCATTCAGGATCGTTTCTATTGGTCCGTTCGTCATGAAATGCTCACGCAGTGTAAACTGAAGTTTCAAAGTCACTTTGTGGTGATGGCAAAAGAATCATAAGCATTATTTTCACCATATAGTTTAATATTGATATTTTGTCTATTTACATTTCAGCACCACTGCTGACACTATACTGTCAGCGTGCTCTCTCTCTCTCTCTCTCTCTGTCCCTCTACCTCTCTCTCTGTTCTCTTCTCCATCTCTTTCTCTCTCTGTCTCCCTCTGTCTGTCTATTCTTTCTCTGTTTATCTATTCTCTCTCTTTCTGTTTGTTTGTTTTGTCCTACACCTCTCTCTGCGTCCATTTGTTCCATCCTTCTCTTTTCTTTCTCTCTGTTTGCTCTATCCTCCACCTGTCTCTCTCTCTCTCTCTCACCCACCCTCTCTCTCGTTCTGTACGTTTGTTCTGTCCTCCACCTGTCTTCCTCTCTCTCCCTCGTTCTCTCTATTCCTTTGTGGTTTTTTTGACCTTCCCGGCAGGTGGAACATATAAAAAGAGCACACGTAACACAACATCTGTGTGTGTGTGTGTGTGTGTGTGTGTGTGTGTTTGTGTGTGTGTGTGTGTGTTTGTGTGTGTGTTTGTGTGTGTGTGTGTTTGTGTGTGGAGAGGACAGAAAGGGGTAAAAGAGACAGACGGAGTGAGGAAGCAGAGTTTGAGAAGAAAGATAAGAGAGAAAAAGTAGAGAGAGCTGTCATCACAGCGCAGAGAGAAATCACATCACACGTGTCCGAGAGACGGAGAGAGAGAGAGAGAGAGAGAGAGAGAGAGGGAGAGAGAAAGAAAGAGAGAAAAGAGAGACAGCTGGTTAAAAAGACTGAGAAGTGAGAGAGAGAGATAAAGGGAAAGAGCGAGAGAGAAGAAAAGGGGAGCAAGAGAGAGAGAGAAGAGAAGAGAAGAGAAGAGAGAAAGGGAGAGAGAGGAAAACAGCTTTAACAAAATCAATACAGTGAACAGAAAGAGAAACAGAAAGAGTTCAGAGAGGCAAAGAAAAAGAAAGAAAGAGAGATAGAGAAAGAGAGAGAGAGGAAGATAAACAACAATAACAAAACTGACACAAGAAATCACAGAGAGAGAAGAAAGAGTTGAGAACAAGAGAAAGAGAAAAGAAAGAGACAAACAGAGAAACAATGTCAGAGAGAGAGAGAGAGAGAGAGAGAGAGAGTCCTACCTGTACGGTGGTGGAGAGGGCGGGCGGCTCTTCGGCTCTCAGGAAGACCTGCTGTCCTCGTCTGAAAAGATAAACGAGTGCAATGAGCGCGAGCTGCAGGAGCACCATGCTGACCGCGAGAGTGGACGAGCGCGCTTCTGCCTCACACACACACTCTCCACACACTCCACTGCTGTCTGCCTCTGCTCCGCGCGCAGAGCGCGTGTGTGTGTTTATCTCTCTCTCTCTCTCACACACACACACACACACACACACACTCTCTCTCTCTCACTCACAGGTATGTACACACACACACACACACACACACACACACACAAAGCTAAGTAGTCCAAACTGCTCTGGAAGCCCCGCTTTGCCCCCTTATTTGTGTGTGTGTGTGTGTGTGTGTGTGTGTGAGAGAGAGTGAGTGTGTGAGAGTGTGTGTGTGTGAGAGTGAGTGTGTGTGTGTGAGAGTGAGTGTGTGAGAGTGTGTGAGAGTGTGTGTGTGTGAGAGTGAGTGTGTGTGAGAGTGTGTGTGTGTGCTCTTACACGTCTCTCCCTCTTTTCCTCTCATGGGTGCTCATGTCATTCCCACCTGCCGGCTCACAGCTCGGAACGAAGACGCGAAGGAGTCCGGAGCGAGACACACACACACACACACTCCCTCATACACACACACTCACACATACACACACGGCCGCGTGCGCTGTACAAGAGAGCGGAGAACACACTGACCACACGCGCGCTCTCTCCTCTCTTCTCCTCTCTCTCTCTCTCTCACTCTCTGTCTCTCTCTGCATCAAGTCAGAGTTCCAGTGTTTGTTAACGCTCAGGGTCCTAAAGCCCTCCGTTTACTCCAGTGAGGGTCAATGTTTCTCGCCTTTTCTCTCTTACGGAGCCCCGCTGGTGGCATCCTGTATAAATAAAAAATAATGCGTGGCTACGACTTAAGTAAGTCGTGGGAACAAGATAATTAAGTCATGGCCACAACTTAGTAAGGTGTGGGAACGAGATCCTATTTTATGGCCACAACTTGATCTCACACAATATTTATATTTATACAGGATGCCAAAATAACACTGTAACTGGGACTGAAAAATGTTTTCGATCAAATTTGGAAATTTTGATATTTGAAATTTTGAAAAATTTTTCCAAAATGGTCAAATCATTTTTTTTAGCCGGATGAGGTTTAAAAAGTTTTTATTCAAAAAGATACCGTATTCTACTTACTTTATTGATTAAAGTTATGAAATATGTATTCAAAGATGCAAGCCAGCATTGCGAAGAATATTTAATAATAAAAACAGTCCTCATATTCGTAATAATAATAAATGCAGCCCTAAATAGTAGAATAATAGAGTTAGCACTGATTATTATTGATATTGTTTTGCTAAACATTAAATAAAGACTCTGTTAATCAGCAAGTTGTACTGAAATGCATTTACATTCTATTTACGTTTTTGCACTTGAGTAATCAGATAATGGAAAATTCTGAGTCTACACAAGTCAGGCAGTAATTGGATTTCTGCTTTGCAACCAGCCAATAAATTCACAGAAGACGTGGCGTGAATGTAACGTAAAACTCAAACTTCATGCAGCAGCTTTTTTTTAAACCTTGCGCCACTTTACCTGAAAATATGAACATACATCATCTAGAAATTAAGAAAAATTTAAATCCTTCATTTTGTCAAGCATGTAGTTTATTTTAGTGTCGCTTTAAAAGTGTTTTGCTGAGTCTCGCAGCAACACTGTATGCTTATTTCCGGTATCGCAGTCTGTTTTTGCACACGCTCAGACTAAGAAATCTGAAAGAAATCAGAGTAAGAGTTCACACGCACTGAGAAATCTGATTGGTGAGCTAAAATCCGGCTCTCTTTATTGGATTTCCTAATCGGATTTCTAGACTTTACACTGATGTTAGAAATCAGAGGGTGCTGTTTACATGACCATTTGAATAATGAGAATGCAGAAATCTGATTATGATCAGATTATTAAGGGCAGGTAAACACACTCAATGAGCTACAAGCAATAAATAAGTAGGGGAGCGAGGGGAACACATAACGTGGGGCACAAATTAACACAAACTTTTTACGTTGTTAAAGTAGGTCAAGTTACTGAGCTGTTTGTGTAAATCACGTAATTTGACCTTATAATACTTTAATCAATCTTAAAGCAGCTGACAAGCTCACAACAAGCGCTAGCTGGGCTTAAGTTCAGCCTCTGTTAGCTGTTACACAGCATTACAACTAAGCCACCGTTAGTAAACAAAGACAAATAATGTAAATTTTCTCTTTTTGTTCCACATAGATTTTAAGATGAAAAAGAGAGAAAACATCTGACAACAGGGATTTTCTTCTACTTTATTAGTATCTTTCAGACGTCATTATTTTGGTTTTGAATAAGTACGTTAATGAAATTGACCTTAACAGTTGGTAGAGCTCCATATTATACTGATGTGTGATGTTTTTATTTTCCTACACTGGATAGAAAATAAATTTGTCATTGTGTGACACAGTTTCTTGTCAGTTTTCATATATTATTTGATTATGTATCTCTGTAATATGTATACATATTATCTGTATAAGCTGTCTGTCTTATAGATAGAAATATATAAAGCAACTGGGAAATATATTTGTTTCTTACTACATAGAATGATATTGAATTAACTTTGTTTACACTAATTCATCAGACTTTTCTACCGAGTGTTAAACTGACCCTCTGTCGGTTACAGTGAACCCACCCATGGGCTAAACTATAACATTACCCTTCCAGTCATTTTGGGTGGACTACATGAACGGTAGGTGCTAGAAACAAAGTTCAAGTGTTCGTTTGTAGCAGATAAGTATATGTTGCTTGTATACAAACATGATTATCCCTTCTTAAATATTTTCAAAGTTATTCAACAAAAAACAAAATGTGTTAATCTGATAATAACTGTACAGACCATATCAGTGTGCCTGTAAGCACAATGCTTGGCTTCCAGATGGATACTCACATGCAGTTAGCATTGAAGCTAACTCAATTTACCACAGAGTTTACAACAAATACAAACAAAACAGACCAAACCTTGGCAATAACAGTAAAATTATGTTGTGTTTGAGGTTGTAATGTCAAATGTTTCCAAGTATTTGAATGATTTTACTCACATTTTTCCAGCTTTTAAAGCAGACAGAGCTGCTATAAACAGTATTAATCATGCTGAGGGATCCTCTATGGTTGTTGACACTCACAGCTAAAGCTAACGACAATTTAGCGCATTCTTGACTCTTCCAGATGAAGATAAAGTTGCCAAGCGCTTCTACATCACCAGTAAGTGCACCACAATGGGAACTAGGATTGTATGTTGATATCCTGATGCTATTTTTTTAGTTAACTAGCGACATAAGCTAGTTAAGCAGCTAACACTGTTAGCATATACGCTAAAGGCCACAAAATGAGTGTTTTTGCTCATGTTTTCTCTCTCAGCAGAGGAAAATAACAGCTTTGCTTAATTCTGCGCCTGATTCTGTGTAAATGTGGACTTTTGTGTGTGTGTGTGTGCAAAGTAGTGCTGAACACCATATCATTTCAGTCAATAAGCTAGCTTCCAAGCAGGGTCGCTAGCTAATTAGCCAAAGTAGACCAAAAACACTATTAAATCGAAAGCTGTGGTTATTATAATGGCTCCAGCTGAATCTCACACAGGTGGGAAATGAATCCCTTATAGCAAGAGGATAGTGGACCACTGTCGGCCCGCTAATGGCAAAGCTGGAGGCCCACCGGCATTTTGCTCAGCGTTTACTGGGCGGCCCACTGGCAGTTAAGCAGAGTATTAGACAAAATTCCACTTTTCATTGCTCATTTTTCCCTCACAGTTGAATTTACCGATTTTTCCTTCCTTCCTTTCTTTAGTTATACTTTGTAAATTAGTTTAGTAAATAATTTTAATCCAGCTCAGTGTCAGTAACAACATTTTCTATAAAATCATTCTATATCAGGCCTAGTCTTACTTTTTTTCTCTCAGTTGTTTGTAATATTTGTCTAAGTTTATTTTCTAAAATAAACGTCTCTGTGCATTTAAAACCTGTTTGAGGAGATTAAGAACTAGTTAAAGCTTGTATGCAGGACAGTAATCTGGGTGGTCTGAGGGTGGACCAGGAGTGGCAAACAGCGGGGTGCCAACCTTATCAAGCCAGCGGACCAATATACGCTCGCTATCAGGGATGGTACATTTAGTTTCAGTTCATTTTGGGGTCCATTGTTGTTTTTTACAGATAAAAACCTTACAAAGTGAAGGCTTCATTAAACCCTGCTATGAAATGTGCGGCTGTAACAAGTTCATAATTATATAACAAGAATTAATCACAAAAAGTTGTGAAGTTATTGACCTGGGAGGATGAGTTTTAAAAAGTTCTCTTTTTCCACTATCTTGGTTAATAACTCTCAGAATTAGTACAAGGATTATATAATTAGTACATCAGTACCAAGTCCTGCTGTATCAATGCAGAACTGCCAGCTTTCTCCACCCACAAGTTAGTTATTTGCTATTGTGATGTAACATCTATTTAATCCACTGGAATAACATTATTGGTTCTACTGACAGTAAACCTGGCCACTTTATTAGAAACCCCTACCTTCTCGCTCCACCTTGCTGTAGCCTGTCTGTTGACATACAGTTTTCATTAGTCATCCTCAAGCTTTTCACCAGTAGTCAAGTTCTAATCACATTCGTTCTGAGACTCACTCTTACTGTGATTGTTTCTAATAACCACAGCATTTGATCTGAGACCTCACCCTGACTGTGATTGGTTCTAATCATCACAGCATTTGATCTGAGACCTCACCCTGACTGTGATTGGTTTTAATCATCACAGCATTTGATCTGAGACCTCACCCTGACTGTGATTGGTTTTAATCATCACAGCATTTGTTCTGAGACCTCACCTTGACTGTGATTGGTTCTAATCACCACAGCATTTGATTTGAGACCTCACTCTTACTGTAATTGATTCTAATAACCACAGCATTTGTTCTGAGACCTCACCCTGACTGTGATTGGTTCTAATCACCACAGCATTTGATTTGAGACCTCACCCTGACTGTGATTGGTTCTAATCACCACAGCATTTGTTCTGAGACCTCACCCTTACTGTGATTGGTTCTAATCACCGTCATTCATTCTGAGACCTCCCCCGACTGTGATTGGTTCTAATCACCACAGCATTTGTTCTGAGACCTCCCTTTGACTGTGATTGGTTCTAATCACCATGTCATTCATTCTGAGACCTCCCCCTGAGTGTGATTGGTTGTAATCACCACAACATTCATTCTGAGGCCTCCCCTGACTGTGTTTGGTTCTAA
Source organism: Colossoma macropomum (assembly GCF_904425465.1). Classification (NCBI taxonomy): domain Eukaryota; kingdom Metazoa; phylum Chordata; class Actinopteri; order Characiformes; family Serrasalmidae; genus Colossoma; species Colossoma macropomum. The sequence goes on from NW_023495515.1 coordinate 2,344,632, forward strand.
TCATCACAGCATTTGTTCTGAGAACTCCCCCTGACTGTGATTGGTTCTAATCACCACATCATTTAATCTAAGACCCCCTTTTTGACTGTGATTGATTCTAATCACCATGTCGTTAATTCTGAGTCCTCCCCCTGAGTGTGATTCGTCCTAATCACCACAACATTCATTCTGATGCCTCCACCTGACTGTGACTGGTTCCAATCACCATGTCATTCGTTCTGAGGCCTCCCACTTACTGTGATTGGTTCTAATCACCACATAATTCATTCTGAGACCTCTCTTTGACTTCGTTTTGATCACCATGTTATTTGTTCTATGACCTCAGTCTTAATGTGGTTGGTTCTGATCACCACGTCATTTGTTCTGAGG
>NW_023495515.1:2350000-2370000 GCF_904425465.1 Colossoma macropomum
ACAAGTGCACAACAGGCTTTAGGACCGTGCAAAGTTTTGTGGTTCTAGCTTGAAAACTGGACCATGAAAACATTATTATCATTATAAAAAAGTGAAATTCATTTGGAATTCATTGTAAATTCATTACCATTCTTTACACAAGATATGTCACCTTGTGACTCCCTGCTTTAGTAAATGTTGAAAGTGCATCATATCATTATTATCAGTGTAGATTGATTTTTCCATTGCCTTGTTGAGGTTAATACCTTTGCCCTATTTGCAACTCCTAGTTACACCTACTAACATGATACATGTCTAACACCGACTGTGCTCCAGGAGCTCTGTGCGTGTGTGTGTGTCTGGTTTCATCTTCCAGTACAGTAAACATTCTCCGTTTCTTAATTAATATTTTCAGAAGGCCGTGCCAACACTTCAGTCGTCAAAAGGCTTGAGTTTCTTTTGGATCCAAGACAAAGTATGAGAGTGAATATTTCTAAAGCAAATGTCTCTCATTACATTCCAGTTATATGAACGGTTCAGTTCCTCGGGGCTTTATTTAACCCTTAGAGATCTGTTGTTTTGCAATTTAATTAAATATAATTACATAATTACATGATTAATTACATAGTTGGTCATGTAATGATATACATTTGCGTTCACTTTACATTCTGCTTCAGTAGATTCTGACTTTTTTCTGTTTGTGTAGATACCAGAAAATGATAAAAATGTAAAGCATGATTTTATTTCCACAAAACAAAACTGTACACACAACTATATCAAATTTTACAGTCACTATACCATATAAACTGAAAGTTGGCTTAATAAAGCTAGTGCTATGAAGGTCCAGATGGTTGCTAAGATGTTGCTAGGCCATTGCTATGGAATCCCAGGTGGTTTCTAGGCTATTGCTGTGTAATCTGAGGTGGTTGCTAGGCCGTTGCAATGTAATCCCAGGTGGTTGCTAAGGTGTTGCCAGGCTATTGCTAAGGTGTCCTAGGTGGTGGTATGAAAGCGAAATATTTGTAAAGTGTGACATATAAAGTATAAAATATAAACAAGTATAAAATGGAACACTTGATCCTCTATATCTTCCTGTGATCACAAAGTGTTCTCCTGTCGACGTTAAGCCAATTTTACATGGCGAAACTTCAATGCAACTTCAGTTGCTTGAAACTTACGTGAGACTAAATTGCAATTGAGTTGCATAATGTAAAGCATCTAGTAACTCACTTGAAACTCTGCCACATCAGAAGCAAGCACCAAAAACAGTTTCATGAAAAAGCCAGTCAAAGCACTGATAGCGCATCATGTGATGACATAGAACAACATACTTCCAAGCTATTGATTTCGCCCGGATCAATGGACAAGAAAATAAAACAGAAGGTGGTTTACTGGGTGTTTACAAAACAAGACCCCATCAGATTGACTCAAGCTTGGTAGTTTTCATCTTGTAAAAGCAATCACAACTGTAAAGAAAAATACAATAATGATCAAAATTGTGCAAATATGTAATGATATTATTGCAAGAACAATGTGGTGTATCAAAAAATATAAGCTGCTTCTTTGGCTTTGAGTAACTGTGAAGTTGCACAGGAATTATGTTGCAGGCAACTCACAATGCAACTAGCCTGACATGTTAAATTATTGCTATTATAGTTTTATTACATTTGTTATTTATTTACATGTCAACAATAGCAATTATAGTTATCTGTATTAGAAAAAAGACAGATGTGTAGATATAAAAAAAAAGAACTGCAATGAAATCTGAAATCTGGAAAAAAAACATACAAAGTTGCTAAAAATGCTGCAAATATGTAAATTACACTTCACAGATGATCTCATAGCAAGAACAACATGATGTGCCAAAAATATGAGCTGCTAATTTGGCTAACTTGTGGAGTAACTGAACGTGTTGTGTGCAACTTTGTTTTTTAGATGCTTCATGTAACTGTGAAGCTGCATTGAAATTACATTGCAGGCAACTCACAACTTGCAACTAGTTGCATGCAAGTTTCACCATGTTAAGCCAGCCTGAAGTGTTAAATGATTAAGATTACTATGTTGTTGTGTTCGTTATTTATCTATATGTCAGCAATAACAATTACAATTATCTGTCTTAGATAACATAGATATATCGATATAGAAACAAACAACAGCAATGACAGCTGGAAAAACATACAGATATAATAAAAATGCCGCAAATATGTAAATTATACCTTGCAGCTGACTTACACCTGTAAATTACACCTCACTGCTAGCGAGAATGATACAGCATCAAAAAACACAAGCTGCTATTTTGGCTAACTAGTGCGGTAACTGAATTTGTTGGATGCATCTTCGTGTAATTGTGAAATTGCATGGAAATTATGTTGCATGCAACTCACAACTTGCCACTACTAACATGAAAGTTATGTAAAGTTATTCTGATTACTGCTTTGTTGTGTTCATTTTTTATGCATACGTCAACAAACAGCTGAAAACATGAAGATGATAAACATGCTACACATCTTTGATACAGTATCAAAAAATACAAGTAGCTAGTTTGGCTGTCTAGTGGAGTAACTGAATTTGTTGCATGCAACTTGGATAGTTTTGGGTTGCTTCATGTAGCTGTCAAGCTGCATGAAAATTATATTGCAGGCAACTCACAACTTGCTACTAGTTGTATGAAAGTTATGTAGTGTAAAGTTATTCTGATTACTGCTTTGTTGTGTTCATTATTTACGCAAACATCATCAAACAGCTGGAAAAACATAAGATAATAAACATGCTGCAAATATTTGATACAGTATCAAAAATACAAACTGCTAATTTGGCTAACTAGTGGACAAACTGAATTTGCTGCATGTTACTTAGTTTCTGAGTTGCTTTGTGTACAGTTGCAACAACTGAATGTTGTGTGAAACTAACTGTAAAGCTGCATGAAAATTCAGTTGCAGGCAACATACAACACACAAATAGTTGAATGAAAGTTTCACTGCATAAATACAAAAATCATAAAGGAAGCTGGACAGTTTTGGTTTGAAAATTTCTCAGATAGTCATAAATTTAATTTTCATAAACAATTATTCATTCATGAAATGCAGGGTTATATTTTGTGAGTTCTGCTTTTGGGACCACCCCAGTGACCGTTTAGGACTGTTTAGTCATGCTTTGAAGAGACCTCCGCTCTCTAAAAGCCAGAGTGTAATTCAAACACTGTTACAAATCATAATAAAATATCTCTTCTTCTACTTACAAACACAAATGTGGTACAAATTGAACGTTTATCTGCATTTTCCACAAAATTCAGCCATGTGTGAAAAATAAAGCCCATGAAATCGCAACATGCCCACGATAACTGCAATTTTAAAAGATGTTAATCAGAAATTCCAATTTATGTGGCGACTCAAAAGAAGCAGAAATCTGGATTCTCTCCACACAACTCCCAGAAAACAATCCATCATAAATACTAAACCCACGAGGCTCCTGAAGACACAGAATTAGAGACTTCAGCATGAACACACACATCGCTTCAGCTACGATACGCACACACACACGCACTGACTGGTTCTCGGGATAAAAGTTAGCGAGAGAAACAGGGAGATGGAGGAGATAAAAGAGGGCGAAAAGGATGATGATGACGCACACAGCAGAGAGAGCGAGAAAGAGAGTAGATGTTGGGTGAGATAGAGACAAACAGAACAAGGAACGAAGAAAGGAAGGAAAAGAAAGAGAGCGACTTACTGGAGCATTCTGACGAGAAAAAGGAGAACTGCAGTTGTGGACACCAAACAGTGACGTACAAACACACACACTCTGCACTTCAGTCACGAGTGACAGGGTGTGTGTGTGTGTGTGTGTGTGTGTGTGTGTGCGTGTGTGCGTGTGTGTGTGTCAGGAAGTGTGAATGGGGCTCAGGAGGCCTGAGAGGAAAAGGGTCATCTCTCTGGAGTGTACACACACACTTCCATCAGATGAGCTGTCAGGAGACTTGAAGGATGAGAAGAGAAAAACAGAAAAACAGACAGAGAGAAATAATAATAATAACAATAATAATAATAATAATAATAATAATAATAATAATAATAATAATAATAAAAAGAAGAAGAAGAAGGATTACAGGATTGCAGAGCCTATATAGGAATAGTGCACTTGTATTTTTGGGACTGATCACATGTACAGTTGATGTCACAAGGACTAGCCTTCATTAACATTACATACATACTAGCACACATTTATATACACATATTAGCAACCACCTGGGATAACATAGCAAAGGTTTAGCAACACCTTAGCAACTACCGGGGATTCCATAGCAACAGCCTGGCAACAACAAAGTAACTGCCTGGGATAACAGCGACACTTTAGCAATACTTTAGCAACCATCAAGGATAACATAGTGATGGCCTAGCAACATCTTAGCACCCACCTGGGATAACATAGTAATGGCCTAGCAGCTCCTTAGCAACCACCTGGGATAGCATGGCAACAACTTAGCAACCACCTGGGAAAACATATAACATATGAAGATGATAAAACACCTCTTTGATACAGTATCAAAAAATACAAGTTGCTAATCTAGTGGAGTAACTGAATTTGTTGCATGCAACTTGTACTAACCACTTAGGTTGGCATAACAATGGCCTATTGACACCTTAGCAACCACCTGGGATTCCATAGCAACAGCCTAGCAACAGTATAGTAACTGCCTGGAATAACACCAACACTGTATCAACACCTTAGCACCCACCTAGGATAACAAAGCAATGGCCTGGCATCATTTTAGCAACCACTTCGAATAACATAGCAACGGCCTATTGAAACCTTAGCAACCACCTGGGATACCATAGGAAAGGTCTAGCAACAGTATAGTAACTGCCTATAGAGGTGGACCTTATACCTTAGAGGTGGACGTCTGGTTCCTATCACCACCACTGTGAACAATTCTGACTCTGTAAGCTTCTCTTTCAAATCAAACCAAATGTCTTTGTTTACATCTTAACCATTACATTATGCAGAAATTTTGAAAGATTGGTGGAATTCCCCTTTAATATCTAATGTTCTATTCTAATCTACATCTTTCTCATATGTATGTTTCCATGTTTATTGTTCACTGCTTTAGCAATAGTATATTTTGTCACAGAGAGAAAGTGAGAGAGATTGAGAGACGGAGAGAAAGAGAAAGAGGGAGAGGAAAATGAGAAAGAGAGAGACTGAGAGAGGAAGAGACAAAGAGCGAGAGACAAAGAGAGAGAGAGACAGATAGAATATAGAGTTGAGTGAGCGGTACAGGTGGTGGGGTAATTATGGGATGTGAGGTGACACACAAAAGTTGTCATCACACCCCTGACCCTGTCAATCATCTCCACTGCAACCCCTGAACCTTGAACACTGGCGGACACCTCCCTCCCTCTGACCCGCTGACCCCATCGGCTATTCACAGAAGTAACGTCACTCTGCACATCAATGCGCTGACAGATCTCATGTGTTTTGAATGAAAACAAGGAAACGCAGCAAAGAATTCTTTGAGGCGTCGACAGTTATTGTTGCTGTAGCTCTAGTATTTCAATATAATCATGTAATTACATATTTAATTACACAGTGAATTATGTAGTTGATTGTGTTTACATTATCTTTGTGTAATTCTTTATTAAGAGTCTGCCTGTTTCTCAGTTATTTCAAGGTAAAACTAAAAGCAATAACCATCTTTCTGGAAAGATGCATCTGCATACAAACCTCAAACTACTCTTATCAGCAGAAATAAATATCTAATTGCCTTATCAGCCTCATCGTCCACCCAAATTTAAAGCTACTGTACCAATTTTTTCCCAAAGTTCTGGATAATTCTGTCCATAAGATGTTTATTTTGAGTGGAGGTGATAGGAACCAGGTGTCACAATGTCTACAACCATTTTATTCACTATCCAAGACCATCAGTGAGCCTCTTCTGAGTTTTCAGAGTGTTAGTGATAGTAGAGTAGTAGTTTTTTGGGTACTATTTTGCCTCACAACACCCTGCATGTACCCGTCCACGTTGAATGGATTCAAGTGGTGCTTAAAAGTTTGTGAAGCCTTTAGAATTTTCCATATTTCTTATAAATAGAACCAAACTAAACAAACTGGACAAAAACATTAGACTTGGTCATTTATTTATTGAGGAAAATGATGCAATGTTACAGAGGTCTGTGAACCTTTGCTTTCAGTATCTGGAGTAAATCAAGGTTCATTGTTCCATCAATGATGGCAAGCCATCTTGTCCCAGATGCAGCAAAACAGGCCCAAACCATGATACGACCACCGCCATGTTTCACAGAGGGGGATAAGGTTTTTATGCTGGATTGCAGTGTTTTCCTTTCTCTAAAACCAAAAAGATGTATTTTGGTCTCATCTGTCCACAAAACATTGTTCCAATAGCCTTCCGGCTTGTCCATGTGATCTTCAGCAAACTGCAGATGGGCAGCAATGTTCTTTTTGGAGAGTAGCGGCTTTCTCCTTGCAACCCTGCCATGCACACCATTGTTGTTCAGTGTTCTTCTGAAGGTGGACTCGTGAACATTAACATTAGCCACTGTGAGACAGGCCTTTAGTTGGTTGACCGCTCCCAGGGAACGTAATGTTGGTCTTTGTAACTTTGAAAACACCTAATTTCACCTTCAAATTATCTGTTAATCCTAAAGGTTCACAGACTTTTGCCTCTCACTGATTTTTAATATTGGATCATTTTCCTCAATAAATAAATGACCAAGTCTAATATTTTTGTCTAATTTGTTTAATTTGGTTCTCTTTATCTACTATTAGGACTTGTGCAAAAACTGATGCAGTTTTAGGTCAAATTTATGCGTAAATACAGAAAATTCTAAAGCGTGTACAAAGTTTCAAACACCACTGTATATAATACCTTCCTGTGAGGGAGCTTTCAAAGGCATTAAACTCTTCAGACGTCTGGTTCCTATCACAACCACTGTGAACAATTCTGACTTGGTAAGTTTCACTAAAATGATGCATTTCACACCAAACCACTCTGAATGACTTTGTTCACACCTCAACCATTTAATTATGCAGAAATGTTGAAAAGATTGGTGGAATTCCCCTTCAAAGCTCAACAAAGATTGATGCAAACTGTCACCTTGAATACGTAACTCTGAAATGCAGACTGAAACGTGGCTAGCTCTGTATCAGGAAGCTCGCTCTAGATTTCATTTGGAAGCCAGTGTAAACAGAGAAGAGCGGGAGAGGAGCAGGGTAGCGAGCGTACACTCAGTGTGTGTGTGATGAGCATAGCAGATCTTTAACCTCCAGCCGAGCGCTGTTATGCGTTTGCCGATGGTGCGTTTGTGTGTGTGTGTGTTCCCACCGATTTCCATATAGATGCCTTTGCCTTAGAGAAGAGCTACTATACAGTGTTCATATACAGCACTGATATATCACATGCAGCAGTGCAAATTTGGTCTGACATGTGAAGGGGGCCAACGGTGTGAGGCCAAAGGCAGGCAGAGGCCTCAGGTTCGACACGGCTTATAATAACAGTAACACTTTACTTGAAGGGCGTCTACAAAACACATTCATAACATCTTACATACATACTTCATAATATGTTCATCAACATTTAGAAAGGGTGCGTTTTACATTATATTCATATGGACTACTATATGTACATTTTACTGAGTAGCATTTTTTTTTATAAAAATCTTTTTAATTTGGAATACCATATTATTATGGCTGTGTGTTGCAAAAAAAATTGTTCTTCGTTTCATATTATTCTTCTTTTATTATTATTTTGGCCGCTAACTCATCCTGCGGTTTTCAAGATATCAACTCCAGATTGTCTGGTCTGATTGTGTGATTCGGGCTTGTATACAGCTTTTTGATCAGATGCCCAGTTTCCATGTAGCAATGGAACTCTGCGGATTTTTTTCCCATAGGAATGAATGGAGTGCAAAAGTTTTGCCACCTTTTTTGTGCCACACACACACACTGACTGAAGTGCCCTGAAGTATCCTGGGCGCTGTGGATAGGGCTGCCCACCGCTCTGGGCAAGTGCACTCACTGCCCCCAAGTGTGTGTGTTCACTAGTGTGTATGTGGTGTTTCACTGCACGGATGGGTAAAATGCAGAGGTGAAATTTCTCTCTTGTGGGACTAATAAGGGTCACTTAACCTTACTGTAGCAACACCATAGTAGCCACTTAGCAACACCATAGCAACCACCTGGGATACCATAAGAACATCAAAAAATACTTGAGAAAAATCAAATAATTTAAAAGAAGTTGAAAGGTAGGGTCATTTTTATTGTGGCTGTCCAGAAATAAGGTGTTTTGCTGAAAATAATGTCACTTTTCAAAATAAAAATGAAGACTTTTATTTTGAAAAAATTCTGTCAGAAAAAAATGACATAGTAGTCCATATTCATACAATGTAAAAAAATGTATACTCTATAAATGTTGATTTAAACATTCATGAACATGTTATGAAGTATTTATGTAAGATGCTATGAATGTTATGTAGACACCTTTCAATTAAAGTGTTACCGAAAAACCTTCAGTCTGAAGGATCGAATGCTATGCTATACTAAAGTGCTACGTGCAGGAAATGCAACATTTAAAAGGAAAAACTACATGAAGATGTTAGCGAGCATGTAGTTTGGATAACAGGTATGCTGTTGTCAGCTAACCTAGCTGAAGTTTTCTGATGTTACAAATCACATTGCTTTAAAAATGTACTGAAGTCTCAGCTGGATTAATAAACCAGCATAAGACCAGCACTAGACCAACATAAACCAGTTTAGACCAGCATGTAATTTATGCTGGTTGGGCTGTTTTTTTTCAGCATGGTAGTTTACAAGGCCATAGTCTACAAAAAACTAGGTGAGAAAGTACTTAAGTGTTATCATGCAATAGCTTGCAAATCAATATAAATAATGCATTGTGTTCTCTGTAAATGCAGTGTTTGAGGCAGTCAACTTGAAATGGTTAGCATGGAAGCATGCAGTTTGGACAGCAAGTATGCTAGCTAGTGCACTAGCTGTTATAGCTGATGTCAGTTAACCTAAAGTTTTAGTAAGAACCTTCCTTTAAAATCTACTAAACCTTCAGCTTGTTTAGCTCGTGAGCTACGTACAGTGGAAAAAGTACTCTTGCACTTAAAGTTACCTTGTTGTCATACATCTAACGACTCACAGTGGCATCAGATTCAATATGGCTTCAAATAATGAGCCCTTTAAAGAAAAACCCCTCTGAACAAAGCGCTACATGCATGTAAAAAGGAAAGAGACGAAACAACTTGAAATGGTTGGCTAGCATGTATAGTTTGGATAGCAAGTACGCTAGGTAGTGCACTAGCTATTATAGCTGAAGTTGTCAGCCAATCTAGGTGAAGCTGTAGTAAGTTACAGATCACATTCCTTTAAAACATACTGAAATGTCAGCTAGCTTAATTACTGTTCTAGCTAGCTTATGAGGCTAAGGGTTGCTACAGTTCTGCACAGTCATTGCTGCAGTGCCATTTTCCCACAGCTTGTAGCTGAAACAGACTCGACATGGCATCAAATCTTTCACTGCAGAGAAACCTCTAGTTTGAACCTCAGAACGAAGCGCTACATGCAGTAAATATGGTGTTTAGATTAAAGAGGCAAAACAATTAGCATGTAGTCTGGATAGCAAGTGCACTAGTTAGTGTTCTAGCTATTACAGCTGAAGTCAGCTAATCTAGAGGTTTAGTAAGATAGAAATCAGATTCCTTTAAAACTTACTTGGTCTACTTAAGGTGGATTAGCTAGCTATCTTAAAATGCTAAAGCCTGAATACTGTAATTCAAATGTAGAACACGATGTAAAGGTACTCCTGAAGTCAGCGTTACCATACTGTCAAAGAGCTAATGGCATTAACATTATTAACAGGAGTAATGCAATGTATTAATATACGTATTCAGAATATATGTTTATTGCTCTTTACAGTGGCAGATATTCTTCCATTGATTGTCATTGAAATACATTTTGGCATATTTGTGAATAATAAAAATGATTATGATTATTTTATAAAGGCAGGGCAGGTCAGTGCTTCATTTCTGGATTTTGTCATATTGTTGAACATTTTGAGCATTCATTTCTTGATTCACTGCATTACAGAGAAATTAGATAGAATTTAATGCACTGTTTTACTTTTTAAACCATTCCGAATGACTTTGCATCTCAGCGTTCGAAATATAAAGCAATTTTCCCATTTAACCCTTTTTCACAGTAGCCATAAAATACTATTTTTCAATACTTCTTATACAATAACACTGATTGAATGTATTTCAGTGGAAATGTGTTAACATGTTGATGTGTTAACGTGTCTTCATAGGTCAGCACGCAAGTCAACATTTCTAAAAGTGTTTTTATTGTGTTTAAACGGTAGCTTTTATTATTTGATATGAAAAAAGCTGTTCTATCTGTTTGATCTTGGCACAGCCATATTTGTGACCTGTTTTCACTGCAGGAGGTTCTTGTTCATCCCCTTTCATCCCTCATTGCTTGCTAGCATCTCAATACATAGTCATAACATTTCACATACAGAAAGCCAACAGTGTCCTAGTTAATCTAACAGCAAAGTTATGAGGTAAAAATGTTAATTTGATGATATTAATTAAAAATATGACGCGAGTTCCATTCTGCTGGCGGAATGGCCACTAGGGGGCCACAATATAGGAGCATAGCCAATGAGACTCAAGACATACAAGACTTGAACTCCTCCATACACTCAAAAACATTATCAAATTGGTAGAGAGTGCTACACAAGCCTTCTCAAACCTTTAGAGCCTCTATGTTTGGTGACTGAACGGTCTGCTTTAGACAATAACAGCAAAATCCCTGTAGGAAAGGTTGTTCAATCAGTGGCTTGACCAATTGACCAAAAAACTCAAAAACATTTTTGAAATAACTGGTAAAATCTGACAAAAAGCTCATAAACAGTTTTCAGCATTTGGCTAAAATAAATTTGAAGGGTGGGACCTTATCTGCAAGCAGACACCATGTTGAGCATTACAAGCTTTCCCATGCATTTTCCAACCAGTGATCGGTCTCTTCCTTTATAATTTCTCTCGTAATAGACAGTAATCGCATAATCTTGATAAAAGTAATAAGCAGTAGGGTTGGCTGTAAGGCTAGCTGACCGCTGCTGCACACAGCCACACCTCGGTGCACGTCCTTCACGTAAGCACCCTGTTTCATCTCGCATATTTATCCTGCGCAATTTCAAAAAGTGGGAGTGACATGTTCCCACCCGCCCCCATTATTTTGCATCAGCGCACACATACCTGGCAGCAAGGACGGTGCACTAGTCTGACCTCAAAACAGCCGTCTGTGTCTGTTTGTGAGCTTTGCGGTCAGAACTGTTGCGCATAGCTATGTGGTTTAAGCAGAGGGTATTCAGTTCCAAACCCAAAACCACCAAAGGCCAGACAGGTGCTGAGTGAGAGGAGGGCAGAAGTGGAAAAAGGCGGCTAGCTGAAACGAGATACTTCCTTCATTCTCATGCCTTTTCTCTTTCTCTTCCTCAGTAGAAAGCCATGGAAAAGGTTGACGTTGCCTGCTGCGTCCAGCTCCGCATAACAGATTTATTGCGACTGTAGAGATGCAGTTATAGCTTGTATTCTCTTTCACTGTGTACACACAGCCCCTACTGTTCCACTGCTTTCGCCACGTCTGGAGCGGTAATCCCCCCTTTAAGAACAGACGTATCTAATATAGGGTTCACAATCAGGCCAGAGCTTTCCAGAAAAAAAGATGACAAATTGTTTACTAAAAGGAAAGTCAACTAATTTTTCAAATCTTCTGCATAATTCAATGGTTACGATGTAAACAAAGTCATTTAGAGTGATGATATGATATGGAATCCCAATCGTGGTGATGGGAACCAGACATCTTAAGAGTTGAACACCTCTCAAAGCTCCTGCACCAAGCACTTTTACATAGTTTGAATATGCTGGCTTGTGCTTGAGTTTCCGAAAGGTTTAGGCCTAAAATACAAAAGGCAAAATAGTCCCTAAAGAAAGGCTATTTTTCCAGCTATTTTACCATCATCAACATTATTTGTACAAACTCAGATGTTGTCTAGGCTCACTGGCCATTTTGGATCGTATGTAAAATCTACATTTGCAACCCCTGGTTCTTATTGCCACTACTGTAAAGAAATCTCTACAAAGCCCCATTTCACTTCAAACCACTCTGAATGACTTTGTTTACATCTCAATGATTGAATTATGCAGCAGAAATATCGGCGGAATTCCCATTTAAGGCAGACGATACGGAGCCCGGCTGGTGACATCCTGTATAAATAAAAATAATGCATGGCCACGACTTAGTAAGGCGTGGGAACAAGATTATTAAGTCACGGCCACAACTTAGTAAGGCATGGGAACGAGACCCTAATGCATGGCCATGTCTTAGAGAGGAGTTGGAACGAGATCCTAATGCATGGCCACGACTTAGTAAGGCATGATCTCGTTCCCACGCCTTACTAAATCAATGCCATGACTTAACTATCTTATTCTCACACCTTACTAAGTCGTGACCTCGCATTAAGATCTCGTTCTGATGCATTAATAAGGCGTGGCCACACATTATCTTTATTTATATGGGAAATCACCAGCAGGTCTCCATAAGACGATGTTGCATTCCTGGAAAAGGTCAGCGAAAACAAAGTTATGCAGGTAGAACTCGATACATGTTAAAAATCCCACTGTGGAACTAATGATGAACCTCAGGGCGTCTTCTGCAATGAAGGTTTTCCCGAATCCAATTTGCATTATGTCTAGACCCCACTGTGAAATTCATAAGGAACGCAGACTATCTTGGCTTAATCTCAGTCTTACCCATAACCACTTTGCCTGAATGAGCTGCCAGCTATGCTAACTGCTGTATCATTTGTTTATTTGTCACTGCAGGTGAAGGAGTATGTTCTTTTGTACCTTTCTTTGGACAGTAAATGTCATTAATGCTTTTCCTGTTCAACCACAGACATCAGGAACCAGTGAGGAGGGACTGGACGTCATCTAAAGCATTTGTGGAACCTGTAGAACTTGTTCCCCCACGTTCCAGAGCTGGAGCTGCTACTCAGTGGCGTAACTACAGGCAAGGTGGAGTGCATTCACAATAGGGCCTATAAATATTGGCACAGTCCTACACCAAAGGTTCACAGAAAGAAATCCCATTTCTTAACAACATACCACACCGGTTGGCTTCCATCAACATTACACAGAGAGAACTGACGTCAAACATAGACATTTATGCTAATGTTAGATGCTAGTGAATATCTCAAAAACATCAATATTGTTTGAGACATAGCAACAGAGAGTAAATGAGCAAATACCATTGTAATTTTTTTTTCACTGAAAAGGAGGAATAGCTATTTTTTGCACCAGGCTGATGTATGGTTAAATAAATTATAATAAAGTTATATTGCATGCAATGGGAATTTACTCCATCCAGTTTTGATTTTTTAATGTATTTTTTCATGTAGTTTTTGTCCACTAACAAAAAATGTGCGTTCATTTTTAGCCTGTTATTAGCTACATCATATTGATTCATTTTAGTCTAATTTACTCTCATTAAAATAATAAATATAGCAAACAAAAATAATAAATAATACTATTTAGTCTAAGAAACTGTACACAGTATATTGGAGCTGCAACTACTTTCCATCATCAGTCAATTAGTTAATTATGCATTCAATTAATCAAGAAAAGAAAAAGTACAGTTCTTAGTTTGTCAGTAATTAAAACTAAATGTTTAACATTATGCTCAATGTTTTATATAAAAATAAAAAAAAAGTAACATTACCTATACAGGGAACCTAAATATGGCATTTTTCTGTACTATTTATTTGCTTAATATTCTGTATTTGAAAAAATAGCAATAGTAACAGTAATAGTGCATTTAAATGTGTTATGTTCACTTAGAAAATCAAGAAACATGTCATGTGGCCAGGGGTGGCAACATACGACTGTGTTTTGGCTCCCAAAATGCTCAAAAAATGAGCAAAGTTAGTCATATCTTTAATTTAATTCTACCTTAATTACTCTACCTTGTATTTAATGAATTTAAAAAAATGTTACTTAAAAATATTAAATAAGTCATGGTTGACCAAGAACAAAACCTGGACAAACCAACAAAACAAGCAACAGGTGTAAAGGATAATTCAGGGGCGGAGCCAGGATGTTCCAGTGGAATTCAGGAGGGGGGTTCTATGATTTTCAGCAACAGCGTCATTAGACCTGCCCATTTGTTTTCACTTCTTCATAAAAATAACATTAATTAATTAAAAACAGCTCTTCAGTGCTAGTCAGATCTCAAAGTTCACCTACAAGAGCCAGGTCAAAGAGCTGACTCATTCACAAACAACACACCGCTGTTATACTGCTCTCTGAAACAATAAAAGAGCAGCACACAAAGAATACATGGCACCCATTCTTTAAGGTGTATATGTCCTGACCTCTGCAACCACAATGGAAGGAATTCATACTGTGGTTAACAATGAGGATCTTCCTTATGCATCCATGGTCATTTCCAGACATTTATTTATATCTCTGTCTTCTTCACACTTGTTCTTCCAATTGACATGTACTCTGGTGTCAAAGGCAGGGTGGCCTAGCAGCCATAACATCTACAGACCAGTTGCTCTGGCTTCACACATCATAAAGGCTTTAGAGAGGGTGGTCCCGAAATAGCTCTGGTCCTTGTTCAGAGACCATCTTGACCCCCTGTAGGCACACCTAGGTGCAAATGATGCTCTGTTACACAGGTCTCAACTCGACCAAACTGGTACTCTACAATTATGTTCTTTGATTTCTGTGGTGTCTTGAACATCCTGCTTCTTTGACTAGGGAACAAGCTTGACTCCTCCTTGATCTCTGGGGTGATGGACTGTCTGTTACTGTATGTCAAGGACAGTGGTGGGCAAAACTGGGGCGAAGCGTTTTCCCTTTCACCTCACCTTGTAACATCAGTTGATGCCACTGGCAGTAGTTCTCTGACAGTTTCTCCAGGAAATGAACTAGAGTATGCTAGGCTGGTGGAGGCCTTGTGGTGCAAAGACAACCACCTTCAACCATCATCAGAAAGACAAAGGAACCAGTGGTGGATGTTGTGGTGCCTCTAAGCCTGGTTAACATCCAGCCCTGGTCTTGAAGATCTACTGCCATGGAGAGTTCAGTTCCAACACACATGGCTCTAACACTGAGATGCCCCTGAAGGCCTTCATATCTTGGATCATGTGTGATAGGTTAAGAATGGAGCTAAACTCTGCAGGGTGGTAGATGCCCAGGAACAAGATTCCCCTGATCCAGGGGAACCCAACTTAGCCCAACCTCAGTCCTACTCTCAATGATGTTCCTCCAAATCTGCCTTAAGTCTAAACTTTGTTCTGGCATGGTGCCATCCAGGTCCTACAGGTACCTTGAGGTCTACCTGAAGTGAGGTGCAAGAAAACTACAACTAACATCAGCCACCAATAGCAAAAATGAACTAGTGGTGGACTCTTGCACATTTGGTAGTCTCTTGGACCAGTTAGGCATCCAGGGATGAAGAGATTGGTGCACAACGTCCTACAACTTAGCTTAGAGACCATCTAAACTGACTGACCTGGACTGACAAAACAGATGCGCTGTACAAGAAAGGCTCAAATCTTTAAGTGTCATTCAACAGCAGGTTCCTGGGAATATTTTATTGGGATATAAAGGACAAACACCTCAGTAAGCTGAATAGGAAGGTTAGCTCAATTCCAGGACTGATTCTGGATTCTGGAAGTAACAACAAATATACCCTTGTATAGATAGGATGTCACCAATCTGTAGTGGACAGCTGCCCTCCAGGACCGGAATTGATGACCCATTCACTAGGGGTATGTGCTCCATTTTTGCTACTATTCTCTTCCAAGGTTGCCACCCATAAATCCAGGGTCAGTCCTGTAATGGAGCACATAATAAACAATTATACCCTTGCCCTTCACAACATACCCTAGTGAAAGGGTCATCAATTCCAGTCCTGGAGGGCAGCGGTCCACCACAGTTTGGTGATTTCCGAGCAGTATGGTGCTGCACAGAAGACCACTCATCATTTATTTCAAGAGCAAGCTCCACTGGTGCTTCAGATCTGAAAGAGTTTACAGATGTTTCTGTCCATCCTTTGACTATGAGAGGATAACTATGAAACTAAAAGAATGTGTACCTGTTGAGAAGCCCTCACTGGGAAAAGGAGAACATTTGCAAATCAAACAAAAGCTGCTGGTGCTCGCAGAATAATGGACTGTCCACTTCAGAGCCTAGATCTTAACATCATCTAATGTGTTTGGGATAATTTGGATCGTGAGAACCAGAAAAAGCAACTAGTTATTAAGACTGAAATGGAAGCTTTAGCAAAGGTAGGACTCTAATGCTACGTCATTCACTCATTCATTACTCTTGACCAATCAAGGGCCTGTCTTTAAAATGACTCAACTTACGTACCTATTCTGCTGCTTTCAGGTGCCTACATTTTGACGTTCCCCTCCTTCCTCCCCACCACCACCAGTTGGGTCCCTGTCTGGTTGTCTGGTGGGTAGGCTCCACCCCTGCCTTCTCTGTCTGGCAAGATCAGCAAGGTTCTAGGTGCTCCAAGACCTGAATTGAGGAAGGGCCCTATGCCAAAGACTCTTTAATTTCTACTGAATTGTTGCCTTTCAACTTGTTGGATATAAAAATTGTCCACCTTCACTCTTGCCTTCTGAGTCTTTCTGGCAGAACTTTGGAGGTGTGGAAAAATAGAAAATGGAGTGTAAAAAAAAATGTAGTGTTTCTGACTGAAAATTAATTGAATGTAAGGTGGTGTCTGTTTTCTGCACAATGAATCAGGTCTGTTTGAGCAGGGAAATCACTACACTGCACTAGACTCAGCCCCTCCAGGATCGGAATTGATGATCCCAGCCCAAGAGCAACTTCAGCAACTGGCTCATTCTACCATGTTCCTGTAGGAATTGCTTGTAGGGAGCTTTGTGCCAGCTGCCATTAGCCCCTTAATGCCTCCTCCCAGCGGACCCCAATGATCCCAGCCTCTGAAAATGTAAAACAGGACAGAATCTGAGTACGCCCAATATCCAGCCATCAAAAAACAAATTACAGGCACGCAGCCTCAGGCACTTATTCACACAGTGCTCTGTCTACTGCTTTTCATCTAGGCTGTTGTTTATATGCGCAGCACTTAATTCATACCGTGTTCTGTTAGATGTTTTTCATCCTGCTTGTCTTGTTCACTTTATGTAATGTCTTGCACTGGCGTCATCTGCACTGTGTGTGTGGAACTACAGTACGTGTCTGTTTATTATGTGGCCATAGTACAATCCTGGGCAAAATTCAGAGACCACCCTTCAAATGAATTTAATTTCCAGCCATCAAGACAAAAGCAGGAAATGGTGTCCTGACACATCCTTTCAGACTCATAGTATTGAGTCTTTTCACAGTGAAAGGATGGACATAAACACCTGTGGATGTTTTCGAATCTGAAGCAAGTGTGGAGCTTGATTTTCTTCTCTCTCTCAAAGACTTAGAAACATTTTAAGTACTGTTTAGTCCACATTGACCACTTTGGTGGTCTACCAGGTCTTTCCTTTGACTTTCCCCCTCTTAATTATAGTGATTATCTTATATCTAATCTCCTCTGGAACATCTCCTGGAAAAAAAGTTCGTAATTAATGGCAGTTTTAACTGGAAAATAAACGGGAGGACTCTGGCTTTTGCACAGAACTGCATCTCATAGATTTAGTCCATTCAGTGAGATTTTATCCTTTACTCTTTACTTCTTTCTGTGGTTGCTAAGTGACTTCGCTCTGCATGGCAACACCTGGTGTTAAAATAAGCTCTGAAAAGTTTACATTCACTGTACCGCTCTATTCTCCATCACAACGCATGGACAGGACATCATGTTCACTGCATCGTGTTTGTGTTTTTCATTTATTTGGTGTTTTGCATGAAGGTCTGCTGCACTCGGCAAATCTGGAACTATCTGGCTTTATCTAACTTTGCTTTGGCACTCAAAATTCCTCTCTGACTGTTCATCTCTCTTAGTATATGGCTATCTATATCTCTCAATCTCAGTCTTTTTATTAATCTATCTATCTATCTATCTATCTATCTATCTATCTATCTTTCTATCTATCTATCTATCTGTTAATGTGATTATGATTAATGTTTACTGCTGTGATATTCCACCTTTGGAGATCTGTACATCCATCCATCCATCCATTCAACCATCCATCCACCCGTCCATCATCCACCCAGCTGTTCATCTATCTATTTATCTATCTATCCATCTATCTATATATCTATCTATGTATCTATGATTAATTCATCATCAATCCTTCTATCAATCTCTCCACCCATCATCTATCCATCATCCACTGAGCCACTCATTCATCTATCTATCTGTCTATCCATGCATCCATTATCTACCCAGCCACTTATCTATCTATCTATCTATCTATCTATCTATCTATGATTTATTCATCATCCATCTACCCATCATCTATCTATCTATCTGTTGGTTCATATATGGTTAATGTACACCCTACTCTTAGAGGTCTATCAATCCATCCAACCATCCCTCCGTCCATCATCAATAAATCCATCCATCCGTCCATCAACCTAGCAATCATCCACCCATCCATTCATTCATCTATCCACCAATCGATCTATCTATGCTTCATCCATCATCAGTTCATTCATCCACCCATTCACCTGTCCACTCATCAAAAGATACATCTATCTATTAATCTATCTTTCTGTCTCCATCCATCCACTATGATCTATTGATCTATGTGTCTATCTATATATCTGTCTATCTATCTATCTATCAATCTATCAATCTATCGATCTCCCACCCTATGCCCCCTGAATACTGCTGTGTTTCCAAAAGTTACCCTTGGAGATCAATAAAATCTATAAATCCATCATTCATCCATCCATCCATCCATCCATTAGTTCATCTATCCATCCAACTCTCCATCCATCCATCCATCCATCCCTCCATCTATTCTAATCAGACTTTATTCATTCTGTGAGGTTCTATCATTTGCTTCTTTCATCGGTTGCTAAGTGACATCCCTCTGCATGGCAACACCTGGTGTTAAAATAAGTTTACAGATTGGAGCCGTGGCTGTTACTGCTCTATTCTCCATCACAATCCATCAACAGCAGATCACATTCACATGAGGTGAGAAATTTAACAGCTGAATGGAGAGGGAGGGGGGAGAGGTGTTATTTTTATTTCATCATACTAAGAGAACAGTGATTGAATTTTTACAGAAAGGAATGATTTTCCTCGTCCCTGATGAAAACACTGAGAGCGTTCGAGAGCGGCGCTGTGGTCGAGGACTGAACGCCTCGCATATGCGAAGAATGAACGTCTTTCTACAAAAACTCGA
Organism: Colossoma macropomum; assembly: GCF_904425465.1. Taxonomy (NCBI): domain Eukaryota; kingdom Metazoa; phylum Chordata; class Actinopteri; order Characiformes; family Serrasalmidae; genus Colossoma; species Colossoma macropomum. The sequence continues at coordinate 2,369,388 of NW_023495515.1, forward strand.
GGATAATTGAGAGTTCAGAGGAAAAATATGTAAAAAACGTTAGCAGGAATAACTAGCGACTGTGGGCGCTCGACTGTTGCTAAGTTACCGACACCATTTTGTCAGCCAGCGCACAAAGCGGAGTGCTGAGAGGAGAATGTTTCTGCTGAACTTCTGAACAAGAGGAACGAGAAAAGCTAACATAGCTGGCCATGAACTCACTGTAGGCAGCTTCAGAGTCTTCAGAGAGAGAGAGAGAGAGAGAGAGAGAGAAAGACACATACACACACATACACACATCACACACTAACACACACATTCAACAGAAGAGAGAAGATACAGTTTACATACACAAAACCACTGAGAGAGAGAGAGAGAGAGAGAGAGAGAGAGAGAGAGATGTAGAATAATAGAGAAAAAAGTAGAATGATGGGGAAGAGAGAAAGAAAGTGAGAAAGAAGGACAGAGAGAAAAAGAATTGAATTATAAAAAGAGTAAGAAGTTGAATGATGGGGAAGAGAGAGAGAAAGAAGAGAGAGTGATAGACAGAGAAAGAAGTAGAATTATGGAAAGAGAAAAAAGAGAGGTAAAATGATAGAGATACGAAAGAAAGAAAGAAAGAAAGAAAGAAAGA